>NW_020272927.1:443160-577786 GCF_003268045.1 Sipha flava
TATTACAAAATATAGTCCAACTTCGTGTTAAGTTTATCCAATAATTTATTGTTTCTTAAATTTAATGTTTAATGAATTAAGAATAGCATGGGCCTATGAAATATTTAATTTTTATTTTAATTATTTTAAAGAAAAACGTTCTTTATAAATATGACATTTTTACATAAATTTGGAGTAGTCATAAACTATATTATATAATTTAATTACTTTTATCAGTATATCAGATACCACAAATATATTTCATACAATTAATTTATCTTACAAGTATTTACAGCATAATAAATACAAAAGTTGTTAAGATATTGAGATATTTGAACAGCGGTTGAAGATATCTCCAATTATTTTTCCAGATTACGTAAAAATATAATGTCTACATGATATAAAATATAACTATGGCTATAGTAAAAATAATTTGCCTTATATTATATAATATGTAATATATTAATATGAATATTAATTTTATTCGATGTTGCCAAAAGCACCTTAATTATTATTTGCAAATTATTTAAATCTTCACAGTTATTGGTATTTAATTTTATTAATTTTATTTTTTTAATAAAATAATAATAAATAAATAAATGCTTAGCCTTAAGTATTATTATATTTGTAGTGTACGACCGGCTTCAAATTAAAAATGTATTAGGTACATACAATGTTATAAGTATATAATTTTTATAAGTCAAGATTTTATTATTATTTTTTTATTAATTTTTTCATTTTATAAAATCCAGTACTTGTCATTTGATGAGTTTTTATTTTTAATTTTTTTATACACATCATGACATGAACTATTCAATCGGTATCACATGTAAAGTTAAAGATAATTTCATCAAAAAATAAATCCTGTTGAAGTTGTGTTTTAATCAATACCAATCTAAAAATGTATATGACGAATAATATCGGAAGAAATACTACAAAAAAACTTGATTGAAAAAATTCGTTTTAGACCTGAATATAACCACTTTTGACTATATCATCACTGCCATGATTTCGATGTCTGTTTGGCTGTCATTCGATAGCGTTTACCCTTTTCCTTAGCCGTCCCTTCCCTTTTAATATAATAATGCATCTAGAAGACGCGTTAATATCTCTTTAGAGGAATAATGTAAATATGGTGGCGTATATATATAAAAGAAAATAAAAAAAGAAAATGGGTTAGGTGTTGCAAACGCATTTATTTATTTTTATTATTTATTACGCGTGGAAAATAAGAGAAAAATAACCATATCCCGGTATCGAAGATGCTATATAGGTTATCTGCCCTTTCTGCCAATTAGTTCTGAGTAACAATATACAATGGCCACTGTTAACTTTCAACTCAACCTTCGCCTTCACATAAATTATTAATCATTAAAATAACGTTTTGAGCCTTTACACCATCGTGTAAACGACGGTCAATCGATTCCGGCCATGTTATCGGTACGTAGCACCTACGTATGTTTTGTGCATATTATTTATGTATACGAGAAATCTTAATCGGATACCGGTGCGATACGTGTGGCCGTTAACTTTTCCTAGTCGAATTTGAGCATGTATTCTATTTCGGGCGTACATTCGACGAGAATTCACTTGCCAACGGTGATCTGAATGACCCGGTCGCCGAAACGAAATCCGAATTTAATACGAAATGTATGGCGCACTACCAGCAGTCACCCTTGGCAACGATTTCATTATACAGCTAAATCGTCCCCGACCCAATAATGCTCCAAGGCAGATTGATTGTGTCGGTCTATATATATTAAATCACTGCAACTACACGGGATACGATTATGGATGTAACATTGGATCTAATAATACACGCAATGATATGGCTCGACGCAGAAACTCATTAGGAGTACATCCATATACGGTTCTAAGATATAACTGTATGTGTTAGTCACTTCCTACTACGTATACAGACGTATTACTTCCGAGATTTACCGAGAGATATAGTTCTTACCAATTCTTGTTGATTGCCGGAGTACTGATAATACACACAAATGTGTGAGTTAAATCTAATTAATATCTGATTTTGCCAGTGTAATTACATTATACCGAATGAAAAACACATTCTGTTCATTTGATATGTTCAAATTTCAATACATAGTTCAAAATGTTGATATCAATTCTTAATAAAAATACTAGTCCTTAATTTATAACTGTTCTACTCTAGTTAGCGATGTACGGTCAAAACATGACAAGACATTTATACATATATCGTATATAATTGTTTCACCATAAATTATCAAACGCTAATCAGTTTACCAATATAATTGTTTGTAATATTAGACTGTGAATATTTAATTGATACGTACGAGTACTAACTACACGGTCGAATCACGATCAATAATTTCATCATTTGATATTATTTGTATTTTTAAATTACTAATAAACTGCATTTGAATGGATATTGATTAAATAACCATGACACGTTAATAATACAATGTAGAGCATTCAATCTATTTGTTTATTTTTAATTAAATTATAATTGCATATCAGGTACTCGACGAGTTCATTACTAGAAAGTAGCCATCATAATATTTACGTTAGCATTATATTTCCGTTATTAATTATCTAAAAAAAATACCACATTTACCGATTTTGTCAGTTGAATAAAAGTGCACTTGTAATGAGTTTTAGTTTTCATGGGCGTTTCCTGAGGGTGTAGGGTAACAAAAAGATTACGAAAGAAACATCAAGACCCAGCTCACACCCCACTAATTTTGGGTTTTCATTAAATGTTACAACACGACCTTTTCCAGTTTCAACTCACACACATGAATTTAATGCTGTGTACTACGAGTACTTACCACCAGATAGGTAGAAAAAAAAATATGAATCGTTTTATCAAAAATAATACACTTTATTTATCTATTTATATATATATATATATATATATATATATATAAATATTTACGTAAGTATGCGAGTGTATAAATTTAAGAGTGTCAGGACAATGGCGATGTGTACGAAAAAAAAATAAAACCACCACAATACATTTTTATGTACTCGTATATATGTATTTGCTTAATTTATATTATCATACGCTATAAAAAATATAAATTAACTTATAAAGGTAGCTTATAAATACAATAGCATGTAAAAAATTTAATTAAAAGTATACTATTATATTTCTGTAGTAATATGGCTTAATATTTATGACGTATTGAATCTTTAATTATATATTAACTCAGTTATGTTAACAGTCATATATATACTTCAACATCCAATTTGGCAGTAACCATTAATTTTTTCACTAATTTTCTTGTAAATCAGTTTCAGAAATTGATTAGCTCGGGTATATGATATTTATTATATTTTATAGATAAAATAATAGCATGTTATGTCACGGAATCAGATGAAGTTATATTCTAATTAAATATACTATTATTTTACAGAATTTAGTCATGACTTTTTTTTTTTTTAATATTTTATTTAAATCATATATCATCGGTTTAAAATTTAAACTCTAAATCATAAATATCGTATCTCCAAAAATTTTAATTTTAGGAATTATTTAATAATAATATTTGAGAAAAAATTCTGTATTATTTGATTTAATTAAATTTTTATTTTTTTAATTATATCCTTCATGAAATGTATAAATATAAATGATCATATCTTCCCTACGTTAGGTTGGTTCAACCCGTGGCCCTCGAAGCCTTTTTTTTTTTGATCCTCCATCATAGAAAACTTATATTAAAAAAAAAAAATTCACAATAATTTTAGAATAAAATCGTTTTATAATTGTATATTATTTATGTTTTAAACTATAAATATTGGTATACATGGTGCAATGAGTAACGTCAAAAACTATGGTTGAATTCAGTGCAACATGATTGCGCAAAAAATGTGTAATACGATTGCGCCCCGATCCCTTTTTACATAATAAAATCACAACACCATTGCGCACCAATTTATATGTATATATACTATGTATAATAATTTATGTACAACATAAAATAATGTATACAATACATACTTTCTATAATTTGTATAAACATGCTCTCAAACCAGTGGCGTATATATGGGGGGGGGTTTTGGGGGTTCAACCCCCTCCCCCGAAATTTATGGTTAGTACGACTCACGTGTGCATTTCTTTAATCTATGTATTAATTAAAACCAAACTGTCTAGTATGGGAAAAAAATGCTCTCTCCTAATTTTTAAGCAAATTATACGCCCAATTCTTACCTACGCTTGCCCGGTATGGGGTAATTGTGCATCCTCACACATCAAAAAAATGCAAATTGTCCAAAACAAAGTCCTCAGAATAATTTAAAATGTTCCGTGATTTGTCAGAAATCCAAATCTGCTATTAATACTTTGAATAAACTATCCGTTGATTTTTTTTCAAATATATGGTGCTTAATGTCAATATTAGTAACTTTACCAGTCTCAACAGCGTCATCAGAAAGATCGTTTTCGATATTGAAAAGATTAAAGTCGTGCTTGAGAAATAGTACAAGCGAAAATCGACTAACAGGATTAGCTCTCATGTCAATTCATCGAAGTATTTCAATAAACACTGAAGAAGTGATAAATAATTTTGCAAATCTACCTCGAAAATTAGACTTTGTCCTGTAATTAAATTTATGTATTCTAATTTGCATAGTTATTAAAAATAAGTTAATTTATAACTTTCATCTAGTATATATTTTTTCATATATAAATATGAAATAATATTTGTATAATCTGTTCCACTAAATGCATATAAGTTGTAAGTATTTATTATTTAAACTCAATAAAATCATAATTTATTTAATTATTAGTATTTCTAACAGTAATAACAGTTTTTGTTAAAAAAGCATGAACTATGAAATAAAATAGATTTATGTTTTTAGCAATTTTCAGAACATTCTAGAAAATGTCAAGCATCATCTCTTAATAGTGCCATTTATGTCTGATTTCTTTTATATGGTGGTACTCTGTGAAACTATTATAATGGTTATTACTATTATTATATTAGAAAACACATTACAGTAAACCAGATTGCTTTTTAATTACGCTATGAAATTGAAGTAAGTAGTAATGTGACATAATTTTACTAATACCTAATACTTTTTATTAATCTGTTAAAAGTTAGTGTTATGATTGTAACGGTAACGGTAAAATATATGAGAATACTATAAATACAGATGTATACTTTTAACAAACAGCAAGAGCCTAGAACTTTAACTAACAATGAGCGATAATAACTGAAAAAATTTGTTAAATTATATCATAAAAAAAGTAATTTATTAAATATTTTTATTTTAAAATTTAAATTGATGATAAATCATCGCACTTGAAATAATACACGATGCTGAAAAAAATTTCTTTTACGATTAGTTTTTCAAAAATATTTTAGCATTTAAAATGTCTCCAAAAAAACTCCATATTTTCTGAATTTTATTTAAATTTCTTATATAGAGCTAAACTAATTTTATTAATTAATAAATTTAATAAAACTAAAAAAATCAAAAAGAAAAAAATACAACTTTAAAATGTTTACTATAATGAGAATCAAAATGAAAAATAAAGAAATGGAAAATAATTATTAACTATAATGAAAAATAATTAATATACATTCAGTAAAATAAGATAAACTATTAGATATAAATATATTTTGTACCTACCCAATATCATACAATTTCAGACATACAATTAAGTACTCTCATCATAAGGTTAAGTCATCAATATACGAGTACATAACAAATAATTACAATATAAGTAAATAAATAATAAAATAATAAAACTTAAAAAAAACACATACATGTGTGCTTATGCGAAATTTATATATTATAAATATAATGAACATTTCATAATAGATATATTTCTATCAATACCGTTTTAAGCATAGTTTTTCTTTTTTGTAACACTTCAAATGGTATATTTAATATGGAAATGCAAAACATTAAACCATTATTTTTTTTATTGGATTATTATACTATATTTATTTTAATAATATGATCAGTACAATAAATTATTAACGAACTATAAATATTACTTCTTTAGATATTTTTTTTTTTTTTTTGATTAATTGAAACCAAGATAAAAGTAGAGGGAATTTCCAATCCAAAAATGCATTTTTCTTCTTAGTAACCAATAATTCTCAACATAAAAACTATTTCTTGTGACTGAAGTGCCTTCATGATTTCTAATGTATGATGGCTTTAATTTCAAATATCTTTAGATAGTTTTTTCCCTTTTATAATCCATTTATTGTTTTGTATATTAGTGCAGGTATCTGCGTTGATTGTTAATTACATTAATTTAGCTTTGTGTCTATTTCGTAGTTGGCAAATTTCATCGCAATACATTCGAATAATTGAATACGTCTTAAAATGTGTGCATTTAAATTATTATGAATGAATTTCTTAAAGATTAATAATGAAAACGCGTACATGAGTCATTAGGTTAGATATAATGCGATTTACTTCAATAAAATTTACAAGTTATTATTGGATTTGTGAATTGGATGAAGTTAATAAAGTAACATTTTGAGGTGCCTAAACATAATTTACACAAAACGATGGTATTCATTGATATTGCAAAAATCAATTGAGATGTTTTTCGTCGTATAAAATCGTTCAAACGGTTTATTTTATATAATCGTATATACTTTTTTTTTTTTTTTTTGACAACATTTAGTGAGTAAAAATGAATTAAAATTTCAAGTACCATTTGTAAAAAACAAAAATAAATAAATAATTGTTCATTTTATAACTAAAAATTCAAAAGTTTATTTAAGTTATATAAATATTTATTGACAATATTTGTAAAGGAATTGGAGCACATTTGCATTGTTTCAAAATATTCTTGGATAAAATGGAAAATAAATAGGTTGATATTCTATCGTGAATTTATAAGACCAACACAGAATCCGTAATCATTTTGCTTTGTGTAATTATAGTTAATAAACCTTTTTTTATAGCACAAATTGATACATTTCAAATATTTAAGCTGTTTATATTAATTTTTAATTTGTTTAAATATATTTTATAGGAACCTTTTTACAACTGTACATAAACTATATATTTATCAATATAGTAATATATTGTATATTGTTTTATAATTGTTTTATATTAAATAATCATTTTTTTTACTAATGTTACGCTTAAAAGTATTTCAACATCGTCTTAAATAAATAAACGATACTTATTCTGTTGACGATTTAAAAATATTTCGAAAACTTTAGATCCTGTTTTATTGATTTATCTTTATTGTTAGAAATTCTAGTGCTATTCATATTTCACTTTAAGTTATATTTAATCATTTTGATGATCGTTTTTATGGTCTCAAGTAGAATTTATTGAACTGTTAAATTTTATTGAATATTATATTAATAATATATTTTAAATTTTGTTTACTTTTTTTTTAAAACAAATTAATACTTTTCCACGTAATCCATGCGTTATCAGCAGATATCATAAGTGTCAGATATATTCCTAAAAATTGTGATTTACTTAGAATATTTGGTTTTATAGGATGTATCACAGAGTTCTAACACTTCTCAATATAATTTCAAAGTAAAACGGGTATATTTGTGACACATTTATTATTATCTACTTGTGGCTTACACATTTAGTAGTATAGTCTAGCTGTCCAGCTGTATTATAGTGCTTAAACGTACGTTTTTCAAAATACCTCATTCTAAGACCGATACAGCTTTTTGTTGTACCTACTCAATAACGGAAATACTATCTTTATATATATACTTTATATTCGTATTTATATTCAACGAAATGTTCTCATATATTTTAAACGAATATAATATCTATGGTCAACCTCATATTATACTCCTCAGTGCAAAATACTTTGTTTTATTATAATATGTGTAAAAGTTTACATTTATAAATTTATTTTATTGTTATTTATTTAAGATTAGGCATTTCAATATGTTCAAAGTACACTTACACCTATCTGTATTACATACACACTGATACTGAACCAGGGTATTTTTATATTTTTTAAATTAAATCGTTTATTTTTGATTCAGTGATGTTTGATTATTTTAATAGAAAAAATATGTCTTTAGTATGACCAAATAATGCACGATCGATTTGAAAATTGAACGTGATAATACGTTATTATATTTTTGGGATCACACTCTCATTGTAATGTAAATTATAAGATCAATGATCGAAATAATAATTTATCTTTGTAACATATAATCATTTGTGGTTGTTAAAAATTTAAAAGGGATTATGTTTCTGTTAAATCGGTCAATATATTACCATAATCGAATAATTTCTAACCTTACTCTGCGTTAAAAGTGCAAAAATGACATGACTTCAAAATAAGATGTTTGTTAAAGAAAAATGTTTCATTAAGTAATACTCTTAAATGACCCAAAATAGATTATACAGGTCTAGTTCCACCACCCAGATCAATTATAAGCTTTTATTCGACGTTCTCGTTTTCACGTCACATTTTGATTACAACATTAAAGCATTTGTCTAAAATGTTTTTTCGTTTCATCTAATCATTCGATTTTAAACTTTTCGATCGTCGTATTTCAATTTGTTTTCTTAGTTATTATTAGTTATTATTACATTTTTTCTTATCATCTTCCGTAAATATTTATAAAAAAGTTCCTACGCAAATTTCTATCTTTTTACTTTCTAATGAATTACATTGAAAAATCTTTGATCCAACTTGTAATTTTTTTATTTTTTTCATATTTTTACATGTCTTTCGTAAATGTTAGTGTTTTTAAAAAGATTACCAACATTTTACTTTCTCAGGCTCTACAATCAGTATTTACTAACTTTGTCGTTGCCATGTCGATAATTTATCTAACTCAAAAAAACAAACGCACATAAAAAAAAAAAAAAAAAAAAAATCAAGTTTCATTTTGAATACAATTTGTACTCGAAACGTTCACATTGAACCTAATTTTAAATGTTACATTATAATGTCATGACATATAACACTACAAATCGTTAGTAATGTAATTAAATACGATGATATTTATGAATGTATTAGCATATACGAAGTGATAGTCTACATTTAAATATTTACCTTCGAGTTAATATGAAATTTATAAAACAAAATATATACGATAATAATGTATATATACTGTGTATTGACATATGGTATATTATTATTCTTTTTTGACATTATCTAAATGTAAATGTATAGTATCATAATATTATGCTAACATACTGTTACGGTTTAGCAAATAAAAAAAGTGATGACCTATTGTTGGGAAAAATTTAACAAAGTTTTCACGTTTGACTTTGTTAACGTTAAAGAGATGATCAAAAAGATACACGTAAAAGCTAACCGATAATAATGATGAAAACGTTTTTCGTCGTTTTGCCGTTTTATCACAATTCGCATAATATATATGCAATTCAAAATCGAAAGTTAACTTGCGATTGATGAAAAAAAACGATTTAACTTAGGGGTAACGATCGACTATTAGATCATAATTAATTCGATATTATAAAATCATAAAAGTCGGTAAACAACCAATGGCGAGTAATGCGATAAACGCAAATATTATTACGATACCTACTCGCATAACCTATGTCACGCATGTGAATGTGTGCGCGCAAGTTGTCATTGTTATTTTTATTTTATTTTTTTTTTGACTCTCCCCTTTCCGTCGAAAATCGCGTTGACTGGTGTAATTAGTATACGTAGTCATACGACGACAACAAACCACGGGTACCCAACTTACCCACGTATAATAATATAACTGTTCCGTAATAGTAGGCTCCTATTTTAATCGCTGGCTATTATTATTATGAGCGTTTCAAACGCAAACAACATAATACTTGTATACGCGACTCTAGTCTCTATGGCTTTATTGCTCAGTGACCTTTGAATTATGACTTTTTCAGACCCACCTCCTTCGTTGCAGAACACCCTATGGCCGTTGGCATCCCCCGACATCAAAAATTTCCATGCGTTTGAAGAGCTCTCTTATTATATAACATTATGCACCTTATATTTATGTCTACGCATGTAACACTACGGTTGGGCGGTTCACGGCAACGGATCGTGAATAAAACGCTGAAATTATTACTATCATTCTTACCACACGACTATGAGCGACGATGGAACGATGGACGGGCCCGACACAGATAATGATAAAGACGAGACGGCTTTAGAGCAGAACAACGACATCACACACGTGTATGCGTAAATATTTGTAAGCGCGCGGGGGGGGGTCGTGTACGGGTTTGTAACACCGGTATATGGGTAACAAATGTGGTGGTGTGCATGTGTATAAAGGGATTGTCATTCATTAATCCGTTTTGAAACGCGTCAACATCGGTATAACTCAAAAGGAAAAAAAAATAAGAAAAGAAAGAATACTGCGGGTCTTATCAAGTGGGCTACACCATTTTTCAGCGCTGTTGATGAGTGGGGGGGGAGGGTACCATAGCGTTCGAAATGTACACGCGAAGGCATTCGCTCTTGTTCGCGGTTGAACGAACACGAATCCTTCTCCTTTTCCGGCCCGCGCACACGTGGACCACCGACCCGCCCTCACCTTCGACACCTGTTTTGTAGGCACCTCCTGATCACTGGTTCTCCGAGTCAACCTTCATTAATAATCGGATTGCACGTCCCGGCTACCGTTTACTCTTACGGCTGCGCGACCCTGTCCGTCAGGCGTCTCATGGGTCGTGAAACGTTTGTTCGCCCTTATCGCCAAGGTTTTGAGAAGGGCACTGCCGCATAGGAATCGTCAACCGGTGGTTTCTGAACCCCCGAAGCGGGATACGGATTCAGTAGACTCCATGTAGCTATAGCACAGTCGATACATTGTTCCAATATACTAAAAACAACAGCAACAAAAGCAACAGGAGGAGATGCATTATCACGTGAATAAGGAGATTAAAGGGCGTGTAAATAAAATATAAACAAGTCCTACTCGTTTTACGTTGAATATTGTAATTGAACAACATTGTAAGCATATTTGTTAATAATATCATGCCACCATACGATAGCGATTATACTTGTACAAAGATACAAGTAAAGGATTGAACAGAAGGTAATCAGAGTTCAAGATTGACTATTCCCCTATGTGTAAGACTAATTTTCGTTGCGGACATTGTCACAGTCGCATAGCTTCGAGTAGATTATAGTATATTAATCGAGTATATTAATTGTATAATCATGTCTCCTACACGCAGTAGAAACAGCTAATGAGACAGAGATTAATTATTATTATTATAGTTCTTGCATAATTTGCACTCACACATAAATACCATCATCATCATTATTTCTTGGTCCTTTTTATGTTTGCAAAGAAATATAAGTCTACGGTATTTAAAGCTGCATCTATAACTTATTGTATAAACTAATGAGTTTATTAGCTTAACACATGCTTTGTGTTTATGGCTAATCACCGGGAAATGTTTTTGATCTTTTTTGAAACTGAAGCTAAAAATGCTTAGATCATAAGCATGACATATGCAATCGTGTATATCTGAGTCTTGTTTTTATTGCACTTCAAGAAGACACTCTATGTCGCTATACGTACGATAATTATATTTTAATTCTGTATAAGATAATATGTGTGTATTTCTTATAAAAAAGGTCATCAATATAATTGATTAGAATTTCGATTGAACATTTTACATTTGAGATATTTTGTTACTAAATACCTAATATAGAATTTTAACGTTTAAAAATCATTGATAAAAATAGTTAATATTTTCAGTAAAAAGTACAGTTTTTATAGTAAAATTATGTCGTCGAAATTTGTGCTTTCTATGCTAACAATAAATTAACAAATCTTATTGAATCCGTTTCATGTAGTCATTATCTACTTTTAATAAATTCTTACTGTGCCTGAATGAAATTGTGATAAAATAAAAAAAAAAAAAATTAAAATTTCTGGTGAGATGTAATTCTTCCGTTTAGTGTATGTATGCTATTTTTGAAATAATTACTTTCCTTTTGATATTGAGAACAATAACAATATTAGGCTCCAATGTATACATAAAGATGTTTGGTTGTGTATTACGATAGATTTTACAGCCACTATAAAAAATATTTATAAAACGGTCTCGCTTGAAAACGACATACGAAACCACTTCCTTAATTATTAGATTGACATTCATTTAAGATTAGTGTTACGTCAAACTTTAATAGCAGTACTAAAATTAATATTATATCGATTATTCAACGAAATATCGAGGGCTTATTTGCTGTTTTATCCACCATCTTTGATATACAGCCCTTATTATAATAACTCTCTTGTTCCCACAGTTTCCCTTCAATATACCAATTAGTATGCCGCAACTGTTTTCAACTCAAAAATAGGTTCGAATTCTAAAATTATATTTATATTTCTGGTGTGTTTTTTTTTCTTTTATATTAATAGTTCAAAGTTCAATTTTAATTCAATGTACCCTAATCTTCATATCATTTCATTTATTTAAATCACCTTTTTTATATAAAATTTTTGTAAGATTTAATATGATAAGTCCACAAAAAAATAAAAAATAAAAAGTATTGAACATCAATAACAATACTTGTTGTTACAAACTGTCAAGCAAATATTTACAAAACAAATATGTAATAATAATGTAGATCGTTATATAAAATGTTTTAATTTGAATAAAATAATTAGACACATACACGCGTAGTGATAAGTATTGGTAATGGGGTGTTATTTGCCAAAATGGGCAAATTTAGGAAGTAAAATAATCTTATTTTACATGTTGGTTATTGTGTAACTAAGAGAGAGTATTATTGTTTAAAGTAAAATTATGTAATACGCGTTTAAGTATATTTTAGTTAATATCGGGTATGATAGTAATTATATTTTTAAAATTTTTGTTTACTGGATTTGAATTGATTTTAAATGTTCCTATGTACATATTATTCTATACATTATCCTATACTATGCTATCCAACTCATTAGATTGATCGCTTTTAAACTGAATCATAATCTATGATTATTATTTATTAAATTATTGATCAGATAATAAGATACAGATCTTGGATATTATCTTATGCGTTGTTCATGTATAAGTAGGATATATAATAGGATAGGTATAAAAAATATTTTGTACTACGGATTTCACAAACAGGTATAAATTATTTTATTGGGTTAAAAACACGCTGTACATATATTTTTTTCAATATTTAACGAAAGTGACACATTTTAAAATTCCATCATGAAATTAATTTATATTAAATAAGAACACACATTGAAAATATATTTTACTAACAGGAAACGTTATTTATTAATTAGTAATATGCCCGGTAATACGTAAAGAAATATCAAAGGATATGAGCTAATTACTTTTAAATTTATCATTTAAATTGCACGAGGTACAATGTTTACAACAGAATTTCTACAAACTAAATTAATTATATCTTATAAGTTTTTTTAGGAATAATTTCCACGATTATTTTTTATTTTCTACTATTAAATTTAGATATGTATCATCACTATTGTATACTTATTATAAAATATAACTTGATATTCTACTTGTATATTAAAGTTTTACAGAGGCACATTAACGTTGAATTTTACGCTTAGATTATATTTTTAGATTATTTACGACAGTCTATATTATTATTTATGTGAATTATTTATATTCAAATTGCATATTAACTAGTGCACACCACACAAGTGCGTGCGTGCGTGCGAATAAAGTATATTAATATATTTTTATTTGTTTATTAGCGTTATTATTTTTTTTTAATTTATTAATAGTATTTAAAACTTTAATGTTTATATAACTATCATTATTTATTTAAACTTGAAACAATACAATTTAAAATCAGTCATATCAATAAAAGTTAATTAAATTTACTTAATTTTTAATTTGAATTATTAATATCCTTAAAAATTACAATCAACTTTTAAGTTATGCATTATCATATGTTTCATAGTTAGTTATTAATTATTATGTTTTTATGATTTTATGCATATTATGAAATAATTTATAATTATAGTTTTTTATTTTTACATTAATTTTTCTAGGATACATATTAAACAGATGCTGACATATAATATAATAGTAAAATTATTAATACCTCCTTAATACCAGCTTGTGGGGAGGTACAAAGTTATAAAAATATATAATTAATAATTAAACTGCTAACATAATTCAATTTTAAAAAATATTATTTTATTATAAATAATACGTAAATCATACATAAAATAAAATAAAATAAATTTCCTGATGTAAAATGATACATGTAAAAATACAGATAAATAAAAATGTATTTAATTTAGAATAAAACTATTCAAAAGTACTAAAAATCCATTGAATATCGAGTTTTTAAATTTTTGAACTATTTTGAATAGTATCTTTTTTTATTTCTACAAGCATAGAATTAAAAAATTTAGATCTAAGATAATTAACGAATCTCTGACCATAAAATAAATGTTCTTACAATTACAACTCAAAGACTTAAAGAAATCTAATAAGTTTAAATACCCATAATTTTTGTTTTGTATTTTATATTTCAGATTTTAATTTATGATCTATACAAATACTTACAGTATATAATTATTATATTATCTTGAATAGATAAAAATTGATTAGTACCTACTATAAATAACGAAAAAATATTATTCTAATATATTAAATTGTTTAATTAGAACATCATAAACTATTTATTAAAATTAACGTGAATTTTAAGAAAAAAAAAACTTATGTTATTTGTATACAAACAAAGTCAAAGAAGTGAAATACAAGTTAAAAAAAATGTAATTAAACATTAAATGACATACAATTAAAATTAAATTTATAAAAAAGAAGCATTATAATGTATGATAAAATTATAAAAAAATTTAATTAAAGTTAAAAATTATTAAATGGTTAATACTCGTAAATTAATATATAAATAAATAAACAAATAGTTTATATATAGAAATAAATAAATAAATACTTAGCCGGAAATTTATTATATTTGTAAAATACAACTGTTTCAAATTAAAAATTCATATTCAGGTGTACACAAAGACAATAAAATAGCAACTAAATAGTGTAAACAGCCGTATTATACCCAGATATATACCTGAAAATTAATTTTTAATTCGAAACCGGTCATACATTATATATATAATAACACTCCAGGCTAAGAATCTATTTATTACTACGTATAAACTATTTGTTTATTTATGAATATATTCATTATAATTAGAGTACGGATTTATTTCTCCTAAAATAGCTAAAACATGATGCTTATATACTCTTAAAAATTTGAATATATGCTGTGTAATATTCTTGAAAAATATTAGTAAAATTTGTAAAAAAAAAAAAATGCTTTTATATCAATATATTTTTTTAACATCAACATACGCAAAAAAAAATGAATAATATAATTAAAATAATAAATTATAAATATAGTAATTAAACATGTTTATATTTTTTTTTTTAATATTCAATTTCTAAAAGAAATTATACATATAGTAAGAATAAATCAAAAAAAAATAAAAACCTTGTGAAAATAAATTATTATTCAACAGTATCACTTAGATGATTATGTAATAGTTTTTAGTATAGAAGCTTCAGAAGTAGTGCAGAAAGTATAAATAATAATTGGTTAATATTTGGTTAGTACTAACTTAACCTTAGTCTTTTTCATATAAATGACTAGGTCGTCCCTAACCGGAAATTTGCTACCAGGCGCGCAACAGTTTCCAGTCTAGTTTAGCTGCCCGAACTATAAATCCGGGTTGGTAGCAAAATATTATTAATTATTAGGGAGATGTCTTTCGCAGCAGTTGAAATGTACATAACTTTTTAATCGGTGGAAATATTTAAACACATATATTTTTAATCAGTGAAATATACTAAAATATGATTTTATATTAATATATTCTCTAAACTTTAAAATAAGTACTTGTATGCAAAATAAAACTTTGTACTATGACTCGTTAACGTATTTTACTACCGTGGTTATGCATATATCCATTAAAAACATTTTTACATAAAAATCCGTACTCTAATTATAGTATATTTTTGCAGTATTGTTATTTAATAAATTTATATATTTTTGTTCTGATTTTATAACGTTTTATGGTTATGTTACGATTCAAGAAATTCAATTAATTCAGACGTTTTTATTATGTACGTCGTTTTGTTTTATGTTATATAATTCTAATATCAATCAAATGAACTATACTTAACTCCAAACATGCGGTAAGCGGTAAACTTTCAATGGGAAATTAATACATTGTATTTCGCCTAATCGACTAATCAGACTATTAAACTTATATGTATAACGAGTAAGGGTAAGTGCACAACAAAATAACGCCTTAATTTTAATTGAGTCATTAGACATATTCTGTTTATAATGGATATGTATACCAGTATACCACAGTATTTGTAAATCCTTCCACGAAAATCCATGGTATTCGGTTTTGCCATAAACGTGAGCATCAAATAACAGTTCAAATTATTAATCTCAACAGTGTTCCTTTTCGTGTTATGCAAATTAATCAACAAGGACCAAACTCCAATACGTAATCACTGAAGCACAATTATTATCATTATACACAAATGTATGAGTGTTATATTATAATTATAAATGTAATAAATACAATTGTATATAATTATATGTACATAGATCACTCTTAACGAGCACAATATACCGGAATTCTAGTAGACCGGGGTTCAGCTCCCTAGAAAGCTAACGAACATAATCTTATCTGCTTCCTTGAAAGTGTTCATGTATATATAAATGTCTTTATAACAATATAATATGCTCCAACGCTATTGTTGTCATTTAATTATTAACATAATTTCATGATGTATACTGAAACTTCCTTTTAACATCATGCGCATTTATTTTTTATGATAATTGAGCATCACAATATAGAATAAATGCTAAAATTTAAAAATCACCCATCTGGTTGTTCGTAAGGATTTCTGTTTATATGTGAACTAAGATTAGTAATTACGTTAATTTCTCTATTAAGTACAATTTTATATCAAAACTCACTATTTAATCTTTGGATAATATATTCCAAACATTTTTATTTCAAGTTTTGGAATTTTAACAAAAATAGTAATTTTTGTATGTTTGCTATGTTTAATGATCACAATTCGTTTTACTAGTATAATTGAAAGTTAATGAATTTGGAGAAAATTATTGTTTTGTTGAAAATGTTCGAGTGGAATGACATAAAAACATTAAATTACATTAATTTGTCAATACTCATGGCTTTTTATTTATCCAGCTTCAAATAATCTCACTAAGTTATGAATGCTAAAATGCATACGATGATTGCTACCTATGCAATTATCATAAATAATTTATTTACAAATTATGTCGTTACCGTTTCATGGAACTATAATAGCGTCTAAATAACTATGCAAATTCAAAACATCATAGTTAAACATATTATAAGAAAAAACAAATAAACAAACAATATACAATTATATCAGATTTCAGTCTTTATCACATAAGTAATAAATCAATTTGGATGTACATTCCAATGTACCAATCGTCCAGTGAAACGATTAGAAATCAGAAATTTTTTTAGAATTTAGTGTCAAATATACTTTATAATAGCTTCTCCACATTTTTAAATGTCTTTCTACATTTTACGTAGTAGAATTAAATAAATTAGAAACTATAAAACCAAAATAATACATTTTATAATGACCTAAATAAAACATTAAAGAATTTAGAAATAGTGGTCCAAAAAAAATAAAACCTTTGCAAAGAATGCAAATCTGTTTTCAAATACTATCACCTAATTGATTGGTACGGCAAAATATGATATATACATTTCTATGCTTCATTTTTGATTGATAGAGACTTCAACCCTCTTAAAGTTCGTAGAAAATAATTTATCTAAATATTATATTGTACTCGCATACTAGATGAGTTGTACTTAGCAATAATCATTGTCGTACCTATTTACTTTATAAAAGGCCGTATCAAAAGCTCACCGATTTTTCAAAATCCATTCCACTTTATTTGTTAGATGAAATGCAAAATATATACTATTTCTAAGACAGTAGATGAGAACGAGAAGTTTAATGCTTCGCTGGTAATTGCAAATTATTGGATTAACGATGAATATGAATAAAAACAGGTTTGATGTTGTTAAATGCATTATTATTTTAAACATTTTCAATATATCACGGAGTTAAACTTATACTAAAACTGATTGGTATTTATGCACCACATTGTATCATTTGACTAATCAAGTTACAAAATACGCATTACTCGTGTTAAGCTAGACAAACGCGTATTGTAATTGTTTTATTTTGTTTTTATGGTGGATGAAATCCAGTTCATTATGATTACAATTATTTCATTGTATCCGTATAAATGCATAATATAAACTCTTTTTCTGTTACGAGCTTTTACGTTATATTTCAAACAATAAAAATTCTAATAATATCGACCCCTGTTAGAGAGTGTAATTCGCTCAGTCTATTCATAGAAAATAGTTCTTATTTTAATTACATTATAATATAGATTTGGATTAAAATCTTCACGGATTGTTGTCACTTAAAAAAAAAATATTTTTGTCTATACGAGATAATATTATAGCAATGGAAATGTTTTTCTTTGAATTATTGCAAATATTTAATAAAAATGAAAACATTATGAAGTTTACTCCAATCAACAATATGCATACGTTTAATGAAGTTAAGTTGTTCAAATAAGATAGAATTTGTTGGTTATCAATATTATTATATACTACCTATTAATTACTATTTGTTAACTTCGGTATGTCGGTTGCAGTACTCTAGCTCGGAAACTTATAATATAATATGCGCCACGTTAATTGATCAATTATGGTTTCCTTTGTGTTTAAAGTTCCCTAGTTAATTCCGAAACCAGTAAAATACTAATTTGAAGCGTAATCCAACGAATTGCGAGTGTCACATTTGACTTTTAGACAACTCCCGATGATTTTATAACTCGTCTTTCTATTTCGCATGATATTTTATATCAACCATGAATATTCTAGGAGGCTGCAGAATGAATTTATGAAATACTCTATAACCAACCATGTACGAGATTTACAAGTAGTGGTATAAGTACATTAAAATTCTACATAACACTCTAGTGACTGACCTATCTAGATGTATGTATAAATATATGCATGTATATGTAATCTTATATTTAAAGTTTTGGATGGAAAATCGATACACGAATTTATTATCACGTGGCCTTTATTTGACTCGTAACGTTATCGTAGTAAGGGACGCAAAATAAGCATTTCGTTTCTTCTTTTTTCTACGTTTTTTTTTTTTGTTTTTTACGAACCAGATAGAGGAAAAATATAGGAGAAAAATAAACAGAATAAACCTAAATATGTATGTCCTACTTCTGCTTGCATTTATTGTTGTTTTTTGGTACCTATCATATCCTAGGATGGTTATGTTTATTGAATATTCCTTATGGTGTCTTCCAATAATAGTATTTATTAACAGTAAGGAGTAGTTCCATTCAAATTCATTTTATTAAATGTCTCGAAAAATAAAGAGGCGAAATTCGGAAAGATATTCATGGAAATCATCATAATTTAAGTTCTTTTGATCCCCGAAGTCCGCATAAACAGGATTACGTATTTCACACGTTTTATGTTCCTGATAAAAAAAACCATTTTATTATGCTCCTATTCAATAATCGTCCAAAAATAAATACTTTAAAATACAAATGACAATAATGATTTAAAATTGAATTTTCTTTATAAAGGAGAAAAACAAAACCAATACAATTATAATATACATTTTTATACGAAGCACTGCTTTAAACAAATTAATTTTAAAAGGTCTTCGGTCTAAATAATTTGTATAAAGAAAAACATTATAATGAGATATACTTAAATATGAATTTAAAGAAGTATAACGCCCATCGCCATATTTTTCAAATATATTAAAGTTCGTGATACATTTACATTCTAGTGATAATTTTAGGTCTATAAGGTGATATTATTCTAATACGTAAACGTATACCTATATTTATTTATAAATACTGTTTAGATAAAAAATAATATTTGAAAAGTATTTATTAATTCAAAGAAATTGTAATATTTCGTTTAAAAAACTTAATATACATAAAAAAAAACGATAGATAATTATTAAATTAGTTTAATAATATGTCTATATTAGTTTTTAAATTAATTAGTAAAAAATTTAACTATCAGTTTTATATTTTATTAGTGGCATCCGAATTTCATACAAAAAAAAAAAAAATCAGAATTTTATGCCATATATTAGAGGGGTATGCCATGTACCCATAAGTTTATTTATCATGCATTTATGTACACAACTTAAACTTTATTTTTGACTGAAATTCGGACAGATCCTTTTAAGACGTGGCATGCAATTCGGATGTGCCGATTTTATTACTTATGTACATACATTCAATTACGTTCCATAAAAATAAAAAATTCAGTGAAATTAAATAAAATAGATTTATAATATCAATTTAATGAAAGGACTACGTTGTCTGTGTACAGCGGTAATTGAATTAAAACCATTTTAATATTATAATAATACTGCTAGAAACCGTAGTGTTAGTTAATCCTTAGAAGTCGTAAATTATGTATTATCCATGATTAACTAAACGCAATATAGTTTTCATCAACATTATATATTATAAAACCTCAAGACAAAGGCTATTTTATGTTTTAAAATGTCAAAATTTTAATAAATAAATATATTAATTTCAATATGATATTTTTTAATACAATATAGTTTTAGAATCGATATAAATTGATATTAATTAATTGTATTTTACACCCTGCTTGTGAGCTTGTTAATAATGTTATGTATGACATTGTTTGCGTACATGAACATAATTTTACTATTATTTAAACATCATTACTCATTGTTAAAATAAAGTTATAAAATATTCTCGTTACTTTACTATGCATTTGAATTTAAAGCTTTTCCAAACAAGTTAAAAATAAATTGAAAACCTCATGTGGTACATAAATAATACCTGTTTACTATTTTTTGAACTCGTTGATTCCCTTAAGGTAAAAAGGTCTAACTTAAACTTTGCTTTCCTATTTAAACTATTGTTTGGCTAAGTTGATTGTACTATTTCCTTATACAAACTGTCCTTTTTGATACTTTGTTCACTTTGTTGTAGTAGCCGTATTATTACTATTTTAATTTAAACACTAACTGTTCAATAACTTTTATACATTGGTTGACGTTGGATTCAGTACCTACATCGATAACCAATGATCCGTGTTTATAACATGTGTACATTGTAAAGGATAGTTATAGTTGACAATAATTAAATGTTACTGAAAAATAAAAGAATTAAAAATATTTTATCAATATTTACATTATGTATTCCGAATTATATACAGTAGTCACTCGATAATTCGAACCTCGATAATTCGAAAAACTCCATAAATCGAACTAAACGCTAAGTCCCATGAGAAAACCTCTATAATTAGAAAAAAATACATGTATTCCGGTCCCCTCGATAATTCGAAATGTCTGTCGGTGAGGCACACTCTACAATTCGAATTTTTTTTTCACGAATCTCTATAATTCGAATTTCACACAATAATATTCCTCATCTTGAAAATATAAAAATTAATTTTTTACCTCCCAACACTACATCAACTTTCCAACCACTAGACCAAGGAATAATAAAAATTTTTAAAATGATGTATCGAAAGGAAATTGTTCGAGAAGTGTTGGCGTGCATGGGTGATGTTCCATGTAAAATTTCTATACTCACTGCTATGAAAATGGTACTCAAAGCATGGGAAAATGTTAGTGCACAAACCATCGTGAATTGCTTCAGAACTTGTGGTTTTATTAAGGATGGACAGAAAATTGGTGAAGGTATTCCTGTTCAAAGTGAGGAGGTTGAAGTTCTGCTTAGCACATGGAACAGACTAGAAGTTCCCGTATCATTTGAAGAATTTGTTCACTTTGACGATAATGTCGCAACTGCTGGTACTTTTACTGACGAGGAAATTATTCAATCCACTTCAGTCAATCAGCACAATTCTGACAATGATGACGAGGAAGAGGAGGCGGAGGTTCCTGTCATATCGTTAAAAGAAGCAAAATTGTTTATGTCAGGATTACGTCAATTTTTTGAACAATCTGAAATGGACGAAAAAAGATGCGATACAATTTTTAATGCTATTATTAAGTTAGACAATGTTATGGACCAGATTGCGACCAACAATTTTTCACAAAAAAAAAAAAACAGATTTCTTTAATATGTAATATGTATATAAAATATAATACTATGTATGTGTAATAAATAAATATCAATTAAAAATTTTAAAATGTACATAATTATATTTATGATAAGTTAATGTCAAAATAAACGTTATATATATATATATGTATATATCGTACAATGTATTTTATTTATTAATTTTTTTCCTTCGATTATTCGAACACTCGGTAAATCGAAAACCTCTATAAATCGAATTTTTAACTCGGTCCCCCGAATTTCGAATTATCGAGTGACTACTGTAATTATTTATACATTTATACATTTTTACCACTGTAAATAATTAAAAATAGGTGATTCATTTTTATAAACAAAATAATATACTTTTGATGGTTCATAAATGTTATGCAAATATAATCAAACTGAAAATGTGTTCCTACTTGTAATATTATTAAATTAAATTACTGCGTACATTTTTAGCTGTTAGACGTTTTTAGACGCATTACAGTCGTTGACAAAGAAGATTAAATTTTATGGATGTTATAAATTAAAAGTTTTCCCAGCCATCTAATAAAGTAAATCATGTATTTAATGCACTTAGATTAAAAAAAATATACGCTCCACGTTACAAAATTAAAAAAAAAAAAAAAGGAAAAAATCTCGAGTAAGTTTTTCGTTTTTATTGTGATGCTGTTTGACATATTACCAAGACCAAAGTGATTGGAGAAGTTTAGAGAGAAGATAACTGCATTGACGAGATTTCCATATAAGCAAATCGCGTGAAAGCACCGTCAGGTACGTGTAGAAGAATAAATGTTGTGATAAAAATATATTCCATTATTCATTGTGCGCCTGGTAATTTTCGTTTGATGACTATTGATAGCCCCGATGAGAAAAATATGTCATTCTGGCAATGTTACTTTTTAGATACGTGACGTGAAATGAATAAGACTACCCATGGCATACGAGATGTATAGAGGATTAGAGAGCAAGGACCGGACGTAGAGAGGATCAAATCGAGTTACAGGAATGGTTCTATGCGGGAACGGTGGGAAGTGAACGAGAAAAACGGTTTGGATGCAAGTAAAAATTTTTCCTCCCCGAAAATCGTTTTGGATGGAAAGGGGGCGCACGTGATTGGCGTTCCGTATCCTGCAGAATACTTTGCTTTTTCTTTCTTATTTCTTATAAGGAAAGATGCCTGAGATATTGCATTATCTCACTACACTTTTACACTTCTCATTCTTCTTGTCCTACATATTTGTTGATTTGTAATAAACTTGGAATATATATATAAATAAATATCAAAACATTTGTAATAGATTAGTTTCTATACGGTACGACGATTACTATAGGTAATTACAGTTATTAGAACTAAAAACTAAATGAAAGAAGAAATCATTTTCGAAAACAAAGTGTGAAAGTGCCAATAGAAATGGAATTCAATAATATTCGTTGTTTTCTTAGTTATCGTAAATATCTTGAAGTTCTTCAATGAATACATGCGCCATCATGTTTTTAGCTACATCAGACTTGATTACGTTATGGATTACGTCTGGTAGAAAATACTATATCGATTAGTTTTTTGTTTGTAGATAGAGCTTTATGTAACACATTCGAGGAGTTACTAACAAAAAAAAAAATAAATAAATAAATAAAAATATTTTATATTAATACACATCAAATATTATAGTTAGACTGTAGGTCGACAATATACCTACGTACATCGGATTAGTAGAATTCGTAATAAATATAAAATAAACGATGACGTTAATGCATGATTTCAGCATAACTGTTTAGTATAGTAACGAAACAAAGTTTTTCGGATTGTTTAAAAAGCATCCGGTCCCGTTAATACCAGCACAATGCGTGTTGTAAATCAAACCGGGTGGTTTAAGAAGACGATTTGTACGGCTTTAAAATAACAACTTGAGTCTTAAAATAAAAACTGATAGAGCTATGGCCGTGTAATTTTCAAATGCTTGGTTAACGGTTGGAACAATTGTCTCACAAATTTAACGAAGATGTACAATGGTCAAGTGAAATCACTTTAGCATGATCGTAATATAATTATTTACAATAATGTACTCAGAAATGTCGCATTATAAAATCAAACGTAATATTTTACTAAATATTCACATATAATATAATTTTATTGTATACCAGTTTCTAATTTTATGTTTATCGCAACATTTTTAATAAACCAACCGTTAGTATGTATCTACTTCAATACATGTAAGTAAAATAATTTCTTATAAATTTAATTTTTTAAAAAAAATGCCAATACAATAATATAACTTATTGGTGTGAGTAAAATTTTTAATTTAGTGCCTTCATCAAAATTCATATTGCGTATTGAGTATAATTGGATTTTCAAAATACAATGGCACATTATTATTACAATGCTCGTGAATTGCAAAAGGTTAGAAAAAAAATAGCTCCAGCAGAAACTGAAAATAAATGTCAACGAACCACTGCAGTGCGTTTTTGTATAAATTACAACCGATATAAAATATGTTAATTTCGATAAGCAAATTTAATATTTTTTTGACGAATAAACGCATTTCATAAAAATCGAAAAATTGTATCCTCAAATGACATCCCTCAAAATATTTGAGCATAAGGTAGTACCTTTTTTTAATAATTCAGATATAATGTCATAATATATACAACTGTAGAACATCACATCACTCTGGGTCATCATATACTTCGTCGAATTAATAATACTTATGATATTGTACTTAAACGCTTTTTGGGTCTTCATAAAAATTTAAATTGATTCATTCACATAACAATAAACAATTATTACAATTATTGCCATTTTGCAATGCCAAGAAATCATAAAATTTGCAGAAACGTTATAAATAATATGGATGTTGATTTTTTTTTAAATGTTCATAAATATTTAATCTTACAAAAATAAATTTCGGCAAAAGAAAAATTTAATTTTCTATACCGTGTAATGATAAATATAACATATTTTTTTAATTAATATTGTAATTGTAGAAATTGTATTTTATTTAATATAATATTTAAACAAAACCTAGTGTTCTAAAATTTTTAGTTTTATATTTTAAACAGTTATTACAACTCTTCCTTTCCTACTTGTTTTTCGAATAGGAAGTACACTTGCCAACCAGAAAGATTAGTGTTACTTCAAGTTAGTAGTTAGTACTCCTCCTCCTTTAGCATTACAGAAACTCACCACAATCAAAATTCTGTATTATATATAACAAAGTTACACGCAGATAAATTATAAGACATAACTTATGTTATATATTATAAAAGAATATATTTTAAGGACTATCTTAAATTCCGAGAAATAATATTATCCTATTTAATATTAGTTTTCAGTATAGAATAGTTTTTCTTGGTATTTATTTCAATATATGTTGAATTGTAAACTATAAGTCCACACATTTTTCATATTTTATATTATATTTATTGATATCCTTATTCCCGAAAATATTATTTATAATTTTATTATTTTTTTCCGGATATATTTACGGTCTTCAATATTTAAGAATTAATATGTATTAATGTATTAATAAATCATCCATATAATATTTTAATAAACTAAGAATTATGATCAAAAAATATTTAATAGTATCATTAAGTTATTAGCACGCATTTAGTTGAATTAATCATTTTCAAATGAATCGAATTATAACTTAGAGTATAAAAGTAGTCAAAGTTTTAATAGTATTAAAATTTACAAAAATTTTATAGTATTTAATTTATAAAGTAGCTTTATTATTGTAATCATATAATTTGAATGATCGGAGCTATAAAATTGAATTGTATGATTAGTTTCCCGAATACCGTTAAATTTTAATATAATGAAATTATAACCCACGCGCCCGATAATGTTTTTATTTTTATTTATTTATTCAATATCAAGTCTTAAATATTAAATAATTTAAAAGTTACAAAGTACCTATATTATTAGTTTCTGTACTAAACAAACTATTTTATTTTGTTAACTATACAAAGTTAGTTAACTTTGTACATTGCATTACAATAATTGTATTAATTAATTAATTATTAAGTCGTTTTAAAAATAAATTTTCCTAACTGTAAAAAAGTTTGATTCACATTCGAATATATCAATTTTTTTTTTATAATTTTATATATTCATTTTAATGTCAAATACTGTTTTCCATTTTCATGACAAGTATCTAGTGTAACGTTGTATAAACAACTAATGATGTTTAAAATGAAATAAATAATCATTTAGTTTCATATTTTAGTTCAGATCAATACCTCGAGGTACACCTATAATATTAAAACAACATTTATATTTTATCCATGCTAACTGTAAGTAGTCATTTGAACAGAACGAAACGTTAAATCACACGATATGCGTAAATGAATTTAAAAATGTGAAATATAATATTAAATAATATTTTCATCTGTATACTTAGTTAAACATTTAATAATTCGTTTTATCATTATTATAATTTCCCATTAAAGATCAAAGTCCTAAGTAAATATTTTATAAAATAAATTTTCGTTCTTCTAAGTTAATAAAATGTAAACATTAATTAATTTTTCTTGCAATATATTTTTCAATACTCTTCCAATATTTGTGTACTAAAAAATGTTTAAGCCAATTTTATTTCCACCAAACTCTATTTATAATTTCTTTTTTTCTTTGAACCATAATTCATAGTGATAATAAATTTTTATTTTTTTATGTCAATTTCTTATACCTTATCTTGAAAATAATTTCAAATACGTAATATTTAGTTTTCAATTAAAAGACGTTTACACGATTTAATTTCCCGAATGGCCATTTGTAACGCACCTACACGGTGTTTAATCTTTTTAATAGGATAATAATAAACTATAATCTCGCCCAATAACGCGAAACACAACGTTATAGGTCACCGGACTTGTTTGAACCGCCAAAAACACGATTCATTAACGTTGTCTCTGCCTTTCTCTCCCTCCACCCCATTGTTTTGTGTTTGGGTCACCGTTATCCAGCATAAAATTGTTATTGATCACACACCGGACCGTTCTTCATGCATGTGCATATATTTCATGAATATTCACCCTGCACCCTCAAAGCGGTGCCTTTACACTGTGCTAGCTTTGGGTTCCGCATTAATTTCAGTCTGACAGTTAGTGTCCCGGAAGAATCGAAAACCGTTTTCCCCTGCCCGTAATTTGAAAAGAAACTGAACTTAATTTAATGCTTACAATTGAGTAATGTTAGTATACAAGCAAAAATCTAGGGTGCATTGTATTGTTAACATATTACTACGTCGTCGGTTTATATATATACGTCGTCGTTGATATGCTATAATGTTATTATTTTCTTTTGACACGCATTGGTAGACGACAAAAAACTAAACAAAAGATTTATCCTGATCGAAAATATTATACATATTGTTATTATTCTGTTTTTACGGTCGCGCGCGTTTTGTGTTCAATTTAAACGCTGGCGTCCGACTGGCATTTATTATTAATTCATACTGCTGCAACGATTTAAACCGAGTTTTTATTAGTAGACAAGCCGGAATAAGATTTGCACTGCAGCACTGAGACTAAATTAAACGGCAATCTGAATTTCAAGATTAATTTATCGGCTCAAATTTAGAAGTATTAAAATAAATTAAAACTCCATCTGTGAATTATTTTATTTTTTTCATTTAATTTAAAAAATTAAAATGAACGCAAAGAGCCCAGCTGAAAAAGCGAAAAAATAATTCGAGCGTCAGTATTTTTTTCCCTACATGTCTATTGGCCACTTATAGTCTTGAGAATTCTCTATTTTTTTTTTTTTTTTTGAATTCCGTTGTAGGTGTGTATAAACATTATTTATGGAAAAAAGAGGAGAAAAGGCCACGAGAAAACGAAACTGATTGATTTATCGTCGGGGTGTGCACTCTGACTGGGGCTCCTAAAGAATGACTAAGGGTCACCCGAAAACGTATTCCGGTTAAACGCGAATTCAAAACGCCATCATTTCCTAATGACCACACACACGTATTCACTGAAGGCAAAGAGGCAAAGATTCTCATCCCCTCTCAGTTTCTACGATAACTGCGTGCGTGAGCCACTTACAAATTTCAACATAAAGGATAGCGAACATAATCGGAGTGGAAAGGGGTTGAGAGTTAAAATCTTTCGCATCCTCTAATATGAATCTTCTAACATTTTCCCTTCTGTGGTATAAAATACTAAAACGAATGTTCAAAACGTGTGTGAAATCCATGGGTGAATTTGAAAAATGTTAATTGTTGTTTCCTTATTCAAATAAACGTATAGTGGGTAAGGAAGATAAAACAACAAATCAAATATTTGAAATTTGATAAATATTTTGTTTTATGGGAAGCTTCACTAAGTCATAACCATCGTTCATTTACTATTCGCTCAGTTTTGTAACACTCTCGGGTACGTGTTTCGTAAATTATTTCTGAAAAGCATTTGTAAACATAACATGGCATTCAAGATATTTCAGTAGTTTAAAACGGTGTAAAATATTATCTTGTTTATCAAAATCAAAACAGAAATTTATAAAAGAGATTTTTTTTTATAATATTTAATATTTTAATACAGTAAAAGCTTTTTTATTTGTAAAGTAATTCATATTATCATTCTTACATCTTCATAACTACAATTTTATAACCAATGAATAATAATTAAAATTTTCGTAACATTTTTAACATAAAAAATCTACGATACAGTTTTCTTTGGTCAACTGAAACAATCAGAAGTGCAGAAAAATTAAAAAGTTAGTGAAAATTATATTCGATACATAATTAGCGTAGGGAGTGAGCCCTGGGATGGCTCTTTTTATTTTGAAAGTAATCGCAACAATCAAAAATGTATTAAATATTTATCATAATGTAAATCAATTTAAAAAACTATCAAAACTTTGAGGTATTGTTTGATAGGATCAGAACTATAATTTATATACATTTGTTTATCATTGCAAATATACACTTTGTATATATTTTTAAACAAAAGAAAAATGTACTTGATAAATACAGAGGATATACTACCATAGCTTATAAATTATAAAATATGTTTATCAAATATTTACCATATTATATAGATCATAAGTTTACCAAGAGAAAATTTCATAAAATAAGTATTCAGTATAACTACTACAATGTTAACACATTGTTATGCACTTCTTAGAAAATAATAACATTTATAAATAAAAAATTGTAAAAAGTAATACCAACAACAGTAGTTTTTGGAATGTTCAATCAAGTTCAAAATATATCAAGATTTTAAGTACCTTTATTACCTTGCTTTATTCATGCAACAAAAATAAAATGCCGTTTAGATCATATCATATTTTTTTACTGAATTTCGCTATTACAATGTATAATGAATTATTGAGGTGCATATAAAGTTCTTATGGAACTTAGTGCTGGTATAACAAACTATTAATCAGACAGTGTGAGATAATTAACACAATATGATAAGTAAAACGAATATATCCCTAACTTTGAATAAATATGCATAGGTAGTGTAATTTTGTAATGAAATATTTAACTAAATAAACCACAATTATTTTTGTATGATGAAATTGTTCAGTATCCCCCATCAATGTAAAAACTACTTTTACACTTCAAAACTGATAATAACTTACAATTAATATTTTTATTTTATTTTTTTTTATGTTATTGCGATGTACGTATGGTGTATACGCAGATTGATGTATAATTAAAGAGGGTGTCTGTGATTCAAAGTACTTTCAATCTATATATACATTTTTTAATGATTAATTTAGGTATTAATAAAAATACGTCTAAACGATTCATAATTAAAATTGTTTAATATATTTCCGCTCGTACTAATTAGCGTGCTTACTAGAACACTTTTCTATTCGTTTTATAAAATATCAACTCTTACAACTTTTGAATTGTAGTATTTTATATAGGTAGTATAACGTTACTTTCGTACGTTAAGTTTTTTGAAATCCTTGAATTTTCTCGCCTTCTTTCCTAAAAACCTAATTTTGAGTAGTATTTTTGAAGTTGTAAATTTTCCTGCCCCCTCAAAACCAAATTAATATTAGTTAATTTTTTATAGAGCGTACATGTCGTATTTATTTACAAATTTTAAAACACAAAATAGTTGAAGTTATCACTTCAATACATCTTTGTTCTCACAATCCAACCTACGTACATGCAATTGAATATACGCACTGTAACAGCTGTTAAGATTTTGTATTTATGATTAAACTAGTTTAATTATAAATACAAAATCGGAGTACAAATTAGTTTTAAATATTTCATACATATTCCAATAACAATGTATGTATTATATTAATTTTAAGCTCAATAAATTGTAAGCATATTTTATTAATGTTTTAATTCCGGTTTGGTTTATTATTTAAATAACTATGAAATTTTCCGGTCATATGTAAATGATAATAATGTATTTATTAAAAAAAATGTATTGTAATAATTTAAAGATTAGTTACATATATTTTTTATTTAGAATAAATATATTTTATCTGTTTCTTCAATTGAATTTAATTTGTTGTGATTTGTTCTTTATGCCAGTATAAATTATGACGCTTTGTTTCCTAATATATTATAAATCTAATATAAAATAATTTGACAAATATCATATATTTTATCTAGTATAAAGTATAGTATTAGTGTCTAAAAAAAGTTTTTCTATACCATTTTAAACTGAAATTACCAGATGCTATACTTGCTGGTGTGAACGAAAAATAAAAAAAAAGAATAAAAAAAAATATTCAACATTTAAATACATTCGAGAATGTCATTACGGTTTATTCGATGTTATGGCAATTTTTTGTTCGTTGATGTTCAGAATTTCCAGTCAATATTTATTATTTGATATTTTTATCATTACTCGATGCTCATTATATTAATTATTTAAACATCCGTTCTAAATTTTATAAAATATCAATTGTCTTTTTTTATTTAACAATTAAAATTTTATTATTTACAAGTAATATTAATAGCAAAAAATATGAATAAATTACACATATAAATATATATATATTATAATATCAAAATATTAGATAACTATATATTTTATCATGTTCTATTTCGATTGGTTCCGCTTAAAGTTTTTACGGATTTATATTCAACGATAATCAACGAATGTGAACGATAATCAAATGCAATGTCTGAAAATTACATATAGACATACCAAATTGTCGGTAATTTTGATTCATATTATAGCTGTTTATTTCTGATATTATTTCTATTATGACTCATATATATTTTCATATATTTCGACAATCGTTGAGTATACAAATTGGTCAACAATCCCATAGAATTCAATAATCGGAGATTGAACTACTATTTTATAATGACACATAACTATTCTATCCATGGAATTTGACAAAAATACCTATTGAAAAACTTATTATTCCGTATTACCGCGAAAATTATTACGAAAAAATATTCTATTATAATTGTTTGTAATGTTTTATATTATCCTTGTTACCTATGTGTTTTCCATTACAAGTCGGCTTAATATTTTGAGGAGAGAGAAGAGGTTAGGGATCAGGCACGTAACCAGACATATTTATATAAGAGGGCGAACATTTTTTGGCTCCTTTCTGTAGTTGTGTTTATCAAATGTGTGTTTGAAATCTGTATTTGGAATTTATAGTTTTCAATATATTAATACACATACTATTGTCTTACCTCAAATTGTCAAGTGACGATTATTTATAAAATAGAATCTCAGAATTTAATTTTTGTTATATGATCGTTAATTATACGGAATAAGCGCAAGTAAACTCCGCCACAAGTACCTTTTTTAACTGTAAACTCCGCCAGTGAAGAATATCGAGTAGTAGTATAAAATGAATATGATATATTATTAAAAGTAATACGTAATAAGTAATAATAAGTGAATATTATTATTATAATATCTTAAATCCATTTTATTTTACCAGACACATATTTTATATTTTGGTTATATTTTAAGTTATTAAATAAAACCAATAAATTGCCTCGTTGACCAGTAATTAATTTTATATTATTACTTTGTTGCGACATATTTCGTTCAATATAAATATACACGGAGAGACACAGACTACGAATGATTATATATTCATCAAATTATACTTTACGTATACCTTACCTACTGCCGATATCATCATTTGAAATACTAATTTCAGATAATATGAAGATAAAATTATTAATAAATGAATCAATATGGATATATATCCACCTTGAAATGAATCGAACCATGACAATAATTTTATCAATTTCGACCTACATCATCACAATAGATGTCAACGTATTTAATGTAAGAAAGCATGTGGCAATGTAAGCACTGAGCAGGTAAATAAAAAAAAAACTGGAAGAGTTTACGTATACTCATTACAGGTAAGAAAAAAAAACTGGTGGATTTTACACTAGACCTTTTATTATATTTTTATCTTAATCGATATTTTAGCAAAGTATACAATCGCTCATATGGAATATACATTCAGGATTTAACCGATTTGGGACAACTAAACACCATAATATTTAAAAATCAAAATCAAGGAGGCCAGTTCGAGGCCACTGATTTTTCTTAGGGGGCCAGGCCCCCTAAGGCTCCCTCCCCTTGACGACGTGCCTGTTAGGGATCAAGACATCTTTAGTGTATAGTGTGTGTTATGAAACTCAGAATGTGCACAAAAGGTTAACGTTGTTCCAATGCATGTTGAATGGGCACAAAGAGAAAAATACAGATTACTGAACACACTACACCTAAGTCTTTAATCAGTGACACGGGTTTCAAATCACTTTCATTAATTTTCTAACGAAAAGAAATGGGATTCCACCGGTTACCGAAAAACGATCGATACACATTTCACAGAATTTTTAAACAATCCATTATCCACGGATCCAAACAATGTAAAACCGTCCACATCTACTCTAAACTGTACACGACCGTAATGTGAAACGAATATTAATGACGTGAAGTATTATTCCTTTTTTAAATTTTTTTTATCCGTAGCAGCTTATATACTGTTAGACATAACGGTAGATGTGTAGAATATAATTATAAGTACCTATTTTCATCGTATTGGTATTCGCAGTTTGTTTCTGAAAGATTGCAATTTCGAGTCTAAAATTCCGGGTGGTCATCTTGGAGTCAAAGACACTGGATTTGCTACTGCGCAGTGGCGTAGCCAGGATTTTTTAAATGGTAGAGACTAAATAATTGTTTGGATAGGCTAGATAAGAGAGGATTTAAATGTTCATTAAAAGTTCACCCCCACCACCAAGTTTATAAATGTATTTTAATAAAGTTTTAATGATATTTATTAAAAAAAATATTTTTAATATAATAAGAGTTTAATGATAGTCAGCTGCGGTAGCATCGCCATGACATAACATGGTATAAATGATTGTAAAATTATGGTTTCGAGAGTCGCCATAGCGTTTATGATAGCCATCAAAAAGATAATGGTAATCACGATAGAAGTAATAGGCTTATGTACCGAACACCCATCATTCGTCAACATTTAGTTAGGAACAAAGTTTCAAAACACCAAATAGTAGTATACTAATATAGTATATACACATTAACACGATCCATAAGAGTAAGGAGTATAGCCCACTTAGCCCCCTCTTTTTCTACGCCTTTCTCTTTTTCTGTTGCAGTTAACTATTGTACCACGCATACTTACATGATAACATGGATTGTCAAAAATAATTATTATTCATGTTACTAAATTGTTATGATACTATAATAATATAAAATTTCACAACAATGTAGTAACAAAAATATTATTTATTATATATATATATATATATATATTATGATTATGCCTTGCCAAATATTCATAACACTAAAAGAATAAAAAACATTTGAAAGAACATTAAGTCTTAACTTAACCCTCATTATTATATTAGGACACGTACTTAGAATATCTAATATATTTTTAATCCGGTTGATTAAACTAACTCCGACGAAAAAAACGAACAAAAGTAAGAGTTTGGACTGACTTGATTAATATTGAATTAACATTTAAGATTATTATTTTATTATTTCGTTAAAATTTAATTTTCCATTACTTGTAAAATGATTTATGACTTTCCGGTAAACTTATTTTTGATGATAACTAATCACCACTTGTGGAGAATCATGAGCTCAATTTTCAAGTTGTGAGTATAAAACTTTAAAGTTTCATGAATTATTAATAACAGTAACGTTGTTGATTTTGTACCTAAATATTTAATATGACCTAAAATATATTAAGAACAAACTATTAAAAACAATATATCAACAATAAAGTAATGAGTAACTTTAATATCAATATTGATTTAGCCAGCCTAAAAATTGGTTGTGCTGTAGCAAATTAAAATAATTATTTCAATTTTTATTTAATTTATTGTTTTAATGGTGTTATAGAAATACTTTCATCTCATTGTTGGATATCATTTCTATATGTATACTGTCCAATAGTGTAGTTATTTCTATTATTTCTTTTCCAGTGCAGCCATTGGATGTGACTACATAAAATAAACAAACATGTTTAACGTTATAAAAGTTTAAGGAAACAATAATCTAAATATTTAATTTATTACTTATTATTGTGTGACTGTGATTCGGGTGAATCTGAATAGTAATATTTTTGATATTTTTTTCTTTTTGAGGGTACCGTTGAAATATTACGTGATCTTTTATAAAATATATGATAGTTATTCTCCTCGTAGTTATTGTATGTACGATTAATGTCTTCGTAAGAACTTTGTTTTATAAGGTTGTCCGTGTTGTTTAATCTGTGTTTTTCTTGTGTACATTTAACACAATCGCTGAAAATGGAATTGAAAATAAAACAAAAATGCAAAGTATATTCAACTCATTTAGGTATAATAGTTAAATAATAAAATAAAAAAATAGTACATTTTTAACACTCGTTATTTAATATACAAATAAATAGTTTATATTTAGAAATAAATAAATGCTAAACCAGGAGTATTATCATTATATAATACTAAATACTCCTCTTTTCATACATTTATAATTTACGACCGGCTTTGAACTAAAAATTCGTCGTTATTGTATAAAAAGTCAATAAAATTGCGAATCAAATTTGTGAGCTTTTATTTATTTCAATATATAAACTATTTATTTTTATAATCACTTATATTATTATGTATTGAAACAAAAATATAGTAGTTGATTTTAATTAAACGATTCGTTACTTACCAATCTTTTGATTCAAGTGTTTCGAATGTTCGCTTTTCAACACCTCTGCTTTTAGTAGATTTTTGTTTGAAATATGTTTGTTTCGGATGGAATTTACTACTATAATTGTAATTTGAATATTGATCATTATCTATGAAATATTTCGTGGAAGTTTGATTTTTATCATTCTTCAAAACCGAGATGTTGTCCTGTTGTGTATTATATTTGTCTCCGGTACAATTATCACAATTACATGATGATTTATTTGTTTGATCATCGTACGAGTCACTGAAAAATAACCATATTTTGAACGACCTACTATTACAGCCAATACATGACGTATTTTTTTTCTTTAGATAAACATTTCAAACGATAAATTATTAATTAAAGCACAGCTATTTAAGGTGATCCAGTTTATTATTTTCTAGCAGTTATACGTTTCAACCGTGGTATATTTGGCACGTGGTTTTATTCCTACACTTTATTCGGATTGCCATTACGTTTTCGTTAGACGTTTGGCAGGTTGGTACACTAAGTCGTAAGGATAATGGTTTCGCAGTCATAGATAAAACCCTAATTATAGTACAACGTCGGATATTATACAGCTTAGCCGCAATACCGAAAGAGAAAGACAATCGCGACCGTTAACTGAACCACACCGACACGATATACCAGTCCGACAACACGAATTGTACCATTGCTTGCGTGCATTACCGACGAACGACACATTATGTAAAATTAAGATAACAACCTACATCTAGTTATTTCCCACGAGGTGAACTTAAATTAAGTATTATAATATTTACTTTTGGTCGTAGTTATTGCGGTCGTCACGGTCGGACGGCCGAAAGGTTATCAGTTTTCCGTTATGTAAATCCGATTGACTATCGACTGTGACGAACCTTTCCTTTCTGTACGAGTAATAAATCGGCGGCTCATTGTTATGGAACGCAAATGTCTCAACGCATGGATTCCATTGGATGTGACGCAATCTAGAGTCTGCTTGTTTTGAATTTCGGCTGCGAAAAATTCGTCAACGCGTTATTGAGATAATCGATATCATTGATCGTTACAAGCTGATGATCGCGATGATAATTATTTTGTGACCAGATACAACAACAGCGGAGTAAAACAAACAATTTTTTAAAAGCCATTATATAACTATTATAATTTTCTGCAAAAAACATAAAAATGTATAAAAGATCCACTCTTAGCGCGTGGTTTTTGGTAAGTTGATACTGGATGTATAGCTTTAAACCAGGGTGATCCAACTTTTTGTAATTGGTGGGCCAATTTACACTTTCATATAAATACTAGGGGCTATAAAAAAAAAAAAAAAAATGATATTATTATCCAGTAAAACCTGCAGTTAATAATCGTCACCTAATAATGACTATAATATTAATTATGTCTTCCACGATCTCCCACCCCAAGAAATCGGATTTGATATGGCTACTATAAAAACATGATACTTACATACGTGCGTAGTGATCTGAATTCAATCAAGGTTTTGTTTTAAACGTTACTCATTGCACGTATACCTACGTTTCCTACGTTTTATAGTATGAAACATAAAAAGTATATCGTTATATAACGATTTTGTTATAAAACTTTTTAGATTTTTTTTTTAATATAAGTTTTCTATGGAGGAGGGCCAAGAAATAAGCTTTGAGTTACACATGTGGCTCATGGGCCGTGGGTTGGACTACCCTGGCTTTAAACCACTGCTGGATATTGAACAGCTACAGATTAGTGATGCTTTACTGTTCGAGAATTTTCGTACCATACGTGAAATATTCTTAAGTCACTATTTAAGCATTTATAAACGATTATGTGATGTTTTTCTATGCATATAACATAATATTATAGTTGGTATACGCTCTTAGTGTGAATTTCAATTCGTCAGTGGGTTTTTTAGTCCGGTTTTGTAAGTCCAGGTATTGAAAGGAATCGAAATCATAAAAAAATACATTTTACCAGACATCGATTACATTCTTGAAGATCTCGGGTCGTTTTTTCTTATGTATATGATCAATCATAAGTAGATATACTCACCGTCCATGTTGAAACTCCTTCAGACAGCTTTTCAGCTTCTGCACGCCCGATCTTTGTGCACAATTTGATTGCAAATGATTGGATATAATGAAATGCTGCTTAGGACGCTGAAACTCGTTTTCGTAAGATCTATCATACAGCGAGTGCTCCGAAGAAGATCGAAATACGTTCATTGCCTTATAATTTTTCTTTGGTACGGTATTCCAGTCCCACATCGTCGATTGTTGCGGGATGGTAGCTGTTTTTGAATTTAATTTAACAAATTTCTGTTGTCAATTAACGGAAAATTTTAATTTAATTTTAAAATGTTGTGTACATTTAGGCTATAATCGATGCATAATTGTATAGTTATCTTTAATGTTACTGTATCGTATCCAACTATAGCTTTATACTAACTTTAATATGTGCCAGAATACATTTATTGCGCAAAACATTTATAGTGCTATTTTTTATTCGTTAAGAGTAAAAGGTTTTTAAAAATCTATTAAAATATTTATATTTTGCATTCTTCAGAGTTGTTACAAAATTGTGTTATGTTAATTGTGTTTGATAAAACTGAAATATTTACAAATAACATTTATTTGAGGCAGCTGCAGCATGACAGATATTATTTTTAAATTTCCAAATTAGACGAATATAGAAATCCAAATATAAACGATCCAAATATAGACGATCCTTCGTAAACTATAAAACTGTTGGTAATTATCACATTTAAAACTGTTATGTGATCTACAAAATGTACCGTACCTACAATAGTTACAAGATAAAATAATTGAAAATGTTTAGGGCAATATGGTTCCATTAATATAAGAATTATATTGTTTCTAAAATAAAATATTGGTAATTAGTGTCTTTGATTGTCATATGTTATAAACTAATAATTTGTTGCGCAATTTTTAATTTCTTAAATATTTATATGAACGTAATTGTATTACTCTAAGCTCTATTAAGGTAAAACTATTAAACACGTAAGTATCCTGTGACAATAAAGAAATCTAGTTTTAGAAAGAAAATGATCAATATTATTAATATTATTTTATTAATTTACACCATCTGGTATTGATTCAAATATAAAGATTTATGCTTGAAACTAGATAAGAAATATAACAATATAAAAATATAGCAAGGCATAAAGAATTTTATACAAAAGAAAACGTTCGAAATTCCAATTTCTATATAAGAATATTTTTACAATATAAACTAAAATGTTAAATTTTTATATGTTATATGTTTCATACGTAATATATTTTGGATTAATACAATAAATACAAAAAAAAAAAAAAAACAACAATATTCAAAAGACATATATTTAGATTTACTTAGTTGAAATCATGTAGGTAGACTAAAAAAATAAAACAAATAATAAATAAACATTATTGTAATTTGCTTAACTTAGAAAAATTAAGCTGAACCAAAAATATCATATAGAAAAAAAAAAAATTGTTCGAAATTAAATATTTATTCATAAGGTATATTTCAACTGCCAAAAAAAAAAAAAAAACCAAAAATTATTATTTATTTTAAATTATATAGAAAATTATTAATTTTTCATTTAATTGCATCCAAATGATACCGGTAGCTGTCCCGTAGTTGGTTCCGTAGGGAACAAAAAAAATAAATAATTGAATTGTCACCTACTTACTATATCTACCATAATATATACGTGGTTACACGGATAAACAAATTTCAATTTTATCATTGTGATATTTTATTCATTGAAAAACATTTTATCTTGTTATTTCACATTGGTGTGGTTTAAATTTATCGTCGATTATTATTTAATTATCGTCGTTAAATAATATTATAATTTTAATATCCGTATAGTTAAAATCTTTTGATAGTGTTAGTTCACTAAGCAAAAGTTTTCTGTTGTTAATTTATTGATAATCTTCTTTTGAATCCGACATATTAGTTCATAGCTATATTCTACAATTTCAAAATTTTCTGTACTTTCAAGCAGCATAATTGACCTAATAGTAATAATTATTGTGTTCTAAGTATTCTGACTTTCAATCAATTATTTAATCACGTTAAATATCCCAGTTGGTTTGCAATTTAAACTATAGTAACATCCCCAACCACAACAACTTATGGTTCATATTTTGATATTTAAAAAGTTTCACTTGAATATAATAGAAATTTAAAAGGCTTTTAATAAAGAAATAAAAATAACCCGTTAGGAATTAAATATTTTTCTTTCATTGTTTTAATTTTCATAACAATAACAAAATATTTCGTTGTATGGCGTTTGGTAGATATACTTTAGCACAGAAAAAATTGAAATCAAAATTTTATATAAAATATTATTTTGATATCTGGTATTCACTATGTAAAGCGATGATTTATTACAACACTTCATAGCTATCGAATTTTTTTTTCTTGTAAAATATCAATTTTTTTTATCATTAAGTTAATATTAAATTATTTCTAATGCGATTAAATTATAATTATTTCATGTAATCATAATATATGGTAAAAATAATAGATACAATTATGTATAAATGATTTATTACACTACAAGCAGTTACATTTTTTGGTCAATTGGCTTGATAAAATATAATATGTTGATCTACAGTTTAGGTGCAGTGAAAATGTATCATTTTAATAGAGAAATTAATTTAAATTGTCTGTGGAAACTTTCATATGTACATCGTTTTGTTACATACAAGTTAGACAGTCATTATGTATATTGTCTCGTGAAGTGTTTTACGCAACGTTGGTTAAATAAGTGTTTTATTATATTTGTTTATCGTGTAATATCGTAATATACAAAACCATATTAAACTAGGTGCAAAATCGGCACCGAATTTCACAAATAATCATGCGTTTAAATAAATAATGATGTCAGTCGATAGTAAGGGCCTCCAATCTGCAGTGGTCCGTTTTATACATTTATTAATTTGAAGAAAAAAGTAATGTAATATTATACTGTAATGCAAAAAAAATTATTTACTCGGTAATTATGTAGCAAACGCATTAATATTAAAATAAAAATGCATATATTAAATATTGTAATTATAAATCAAATGTATAGTTATAAAAATATATGCAACTCTTGACAAGTTGTGTTTATTGTCTACCCAAGAGATTGGACACCCACCCCAATGGGGTGTAAATTGTGAGAGGAAGACTAATTTGTATTGTTCGATAAGGTGGCATTTCCGACAGTTATCTGGTACATTCTTATTTAATTTCTCTTGTACAAATATGACCCAGGTGGCAATGTCTTTGTGTCTTTGAATAATGCACAGTTAAAAATAACAAGAGAAATGTACTACAAATTTATATAAATAAATGTGAATTGCTTCTTGTGTGTAAAAGCATAACTTGAAAACGGCTAGACCGATTTTTCTAATTCTGTTTTTGTCGTATCTATACCTGTCAGTATAAGGGTGAAAGGAAATAACTGAAAAATCTTAAAACCTTTCGGAAAAGTAAAATTTTTAGTTAAATCATCATTATAAAAAAAAAAAAAAAAAAAAAAAAAAAAAAAAAAAAAGTGTAGACGGTAAATTCTAGTTAGAAAGATCTTACAATATGTTGACAGATCGATTGATATTAAAAAATATTGACAAAATTACCTTTCACAAAAAGAGTCTACGTCTGATATTTTTGACTGAGATTTCTAGGATAAAAATTGTTGCACAAACCTTGGATTGCCATGTCTTTTCCATTATAAGTTGTACGTTGCATGCTTGAGAGTCGGAAAACCGTGGATGTTATTCGTTTTTTCTCTGGAATGAAAAATAAAAAATATTGTATGTTAACTCATTTACGGACAGTGAGGATCGTCAAAAATTATATAAAGCATGCCTAAATAAATCAATATTTAATACTGCTATAGCAGTACTGTTCCAATATATCACATTTTGATGTACGTATGGCAAAAATTTTATAAAATTGCTATAGCAGTAATACAATTTTTTTTATTCCTGGCACATATTTTGTGAAACAATGAAGAATAAATAAGTAATTAATAAAAATATAATAATTTTAAAGATTATAAGATTTATTACAGCAAATAAAAACATAATAATGATAAATGTATTAAATATACCTTCACCAATACAAAAAGTTATTACGAAAATTAAAGAAAAAAATAGGTTTCCTTACCTATACTACTTTTTGTATCAATATTACTACGTATACTAAATTTTTTATATTTACTTATTATTCTATTATTTTGTCCTTATACCAACTTTCGAAAGATTTAACTGCACGAAGTGGTACACTTCATTTTTTGCACTGCAATTGTGTTTGTTTTCTTGTTTTATTTTTAGTACATTGCTTACAATTTTTAAAACACTTGCTTCTTTTGAAGTTTATGGGAACTGAGATTGATTCTTGATAATGTTGTTTATCGTCTAGTGCTTCGTTTGGTTGTTTGCGATTTTTTTTATTTTCTAGATGAAATAACTCAGTTGCAGTTACGGTAGGTGAAATTTTCAAAAAAATTTTATAACTAAATCTATAAACTCTTCGAAAGGCATATCATAAAATCTAAAATTATTTTTGTTTATGTAAAACGTGTTCCAAATTGTGATTTCAAGTAAATGGAATAAAACTTTTTTATACCATTTCAATATTTTTCGAGGACTAGAATAATAGTTTACTATTTGGCCAGCGCGATCAATTCCACTCATGTATTCGCTATACATTGATATTTCAACAGGCTTTAATATTTCTTGACCAAATCTATTTTTCGTTATAGCCATAGAGAGTTGCTACTTTGTTGTAATACATAAAATATCCCTTTTATCTTGTCATTTCGATACATACACTGATTATTTTTGTTTCCAAAAATGGGTTAGTCAGCCAAGTAACTTTTCGAAAGATTAAAACTATTATAATAGTTGTCCATAAACAACAGTGGCTCTTATCTAAATAAGGATCCATAAGTCTTAAAACTAAATCATCTATTTTAGAAGTTTGACCAACAGTTGTTGCATTCATATTTGTTTTCCTTTTGTACATTTCAATGTTTATAACATACCCATCGGTTGTACATAATTCATAAACTTTTATTCCATATCTGGCTTTTTTATTTTTTATGTATTGCCTAAAACTAAGTCTTCCTCGATGCAAGAGTAAAGACTTATCTAAAGAAAGTTGTTCGTTTGGCAAAAAAGCATTTTGAAAATTTTTAATTAGTATATCAAACAATGGATTTATTTTTTTCATTGATCCATTTAATATAATGTCTTCACTAATATACTCTACACTGAAGCAGTTTAGTAGTTGTTCGAATCTCCTTCCAGACATGACATGCTTTGCAATAGGATGGAAATACAAAGGACTATTTGAAAAAAAAATCTCGAACTAAGGGAAACTTTACAGTTCCTAATAAAAGACCTAAGCCAAAAAATGTTTCATTTCCTTAATGTTCGTATTATTGAAACTAGATTTACGAGCATTTTTAGAATGAGATCGATTTTATCGATTTTTAAATGTGCTATTTTCACCACAGTTATTTGTTGATTTGACAATAATATCATATATTTCTTTGCTCCAAAGTGTTTCAAAAATTTCAATTGGATTATTACGAGCTGTTTCTTGTTCATTAATTTTAACTCCTGAACAAGAAGTATCAAAAGAAAAATTAGGTATATTTTCTAAAATATCACACCACGAGCCTGTGTCAGATACATTGACACTGCTATGTTAACACTACTGAATTATCGTCGTCTGAAAAATTGATCATTTGGGACTGTTTAGGTTGCTGATTAGGTAGGTAAAAGTACGGGTCATCTTCTAAATCGTCAAATATAGAAAAAATTGAGCTGTAGTCACTTTAAACTTACTTCAAGTAGGTGTTGCACTATTCGTTCTTCTTCCGAGTTCATCACAGAACAATACAAATATGTAATTTAATATGAACAACAAAACTGAGACCACATCGCCACGAACAGTAAATGTTAACTATAGAGTTAGTGTACGGCAGTTAACGGTTGTATACCCGAACCGAGAATCGAGTGGGCTAGTGCTTATGCGTACGGTTGGCACCCGATAGAGAACCCGATCATAAAATAGTTAAATAATCGTCTGGAATAAAACCTGAGAGTGTGAAAGAAAGAGTGGACTGTATGATTAGGTTTGAATGTGATATGGATGAAGGTGAGGTAACCGACCAGAGTAATTAATAATAAATATAACAATTGTAAATTATATTAGAAGATCGTACAACAGAAAAACATTATATATTATAGACAAAGTGAGTCGGCCATATATGGTAATTCGAAATAATGATAATTAATACTAATAAAAGAATAACAATAATAAATAATAAATTGATAATGATGTACGGATCTGGTAATATCAACGCAGAATTGAAGTTGAGTAACGGTATGTTTAATGGCCAACCTGTCACAACAGTTGGAAGGTTCCTTGCTGCGTATGTAGAGGGCGCCGCTGGCACATGCGAACGAAAAATGTCGACCAGCACCCAGCGTCACAAGGATACAAACTGAAATACGGGAATTCCCAACCGTTCGGATAACGAGATTAATGGCGCACACGATATCTGCGAACAAATAAAACACTCGCGGAACGATAATAAAAAAAAAAAAAAAAACGATGCGACAAGGGCTTACTCGAGCGCGACGATGGCGATCGGAAACTTCACAATCGCAACGAGAGTATGACACGTACAAAGGTTCCCTGAGGTCTCTCGATGACGAGAACGAAGTGGATAAGACGGCAAGGCATTAATCTTAAAACCACGTGGCGTGGAGTGCTACGGGCGGCGAAATATATAGCAAAAAACACTAACGACGGAGTGGTGTACAGTGTACATAACATTGGCGATTGTCAGTGTTTACGGTGGCGACGCACCGGTACGCACAATGACGTTATACTATTTTTCCTAGACGACTACGTAAAAAACATGAATACAAGCACACGACGGTGATGATGAACGCGCAGAAGACCGTCGATAGACCGGTCTCATAAATGGGTGGCGGGCTAGCGATCGGAGACAGCACAGCTAACTACCCCCTCTCAAGTAATCGATCATGTTATCGACCAAGTTTGTAGGAGGCGAAAACACCGCGATCCTCGCTCGACATTTGTACCCAACAGTTAATCTTCCCTAAAATAAAATAAAAATATAGATAATTATTAAACTGTTATTTATTATTCTATAAATAAACAAATAGGTATCTCAGAAATGGAATTTCTAAGATATGTCTTTATCCTCTTCAAGTTTGAAAAAGTCCTCTCATTTGATGAAGAAGAGACTGGAACTATAGCCAAAATTTGGAGAAGAATAAAAATGTTTGGGTAAATAGACATGTTACATAAATTTGAAGCCTCCAGAGTATTTTGTGGTTTATGATTTGTTTGCATAAGTTTTCTTTGCCACAACTTATATTCTAACTCAAATATTATGTTTTGAAGATCCGCTTTCCTGTAAATCTTCAATATATTTATATGAAAGATTCTTAAAGTCTTCGTCATTTTCTTGAAACAAAGAGTCGAAATTCGACAAAGTTATTTGATGGTTTATGAACCAATCGTTTAACTAACTAATAAATTTATTCAAGTAAGGAATAAATATTGATATTCTATAAAATTGCTCTGGTGAACTTGCTGAAAAATTATTTCTATGAAATTGTCTGTTTGAAAGTCTAACATTTTAATGTCAATATCAAAATTGTCAGCTAATATTTTTACTTGTCCAAATATGTCTTTAAAAACTTCTTCAGTGTTTTTTCTGAGTTCTTGTAACTACTGTTTTGTATCATTGGCTAGGTTTACTGCTATTTTTATGTCAGTATTTGGATTTTGTAATAACATTGATAGAGATAATCCTATACCGAATCCTTTATTTAACACGAACAGAAATATCAAAAATTTTAAATCTAATACAGCGTTTCTAAGACACTTTGCTTTACCAGATGTTTCATTATCAACCCACTGAGTATTGTTTATAATGATACAATAACGTGATTATAAAGCTCTATAAAATCAATAATTGCATGAAATCTTTCGATCCATCTTGTTTTGCCACTCAGATCTTCTTTTTGGATAAATAAAAAAGTCACGGACTTTACCTAAAGTTGATAAGCAATCTCTTATTTCTGCTACACTACACGATTTAGAAACTGCCAGGTTTAACGAATGTGCTGAGCAATGTACGTACATTGCCAATGGGTGTATTTTTTTTATATATGATTGAACTCCATTTAATTTACCTGACATGGATGCTGCTCCATCATATCCTTGGCCTCTTAAGTACTTGGTACCTATGCCATATTTTTGAAGATTATCAATAATTAGTTTTGCCAATCCCTTCCCCGTCACGTCAAATGTAGGCGCAATTTGTAAAAAAATTTCTTGGAGTTTAATTATTTTACACGTGTTCTGATGATGTCCAAATAGCTCCAAGCTGATTCGAGCTACTCAGAGCAGTTTTGCTCTATAGGTGTGCGCCCATCCTTAGATAGTTAAATAAACAGTCTGTTAAAGAACAATTATTAGAAAATCCATAGTAAAATATTGATTTAACACGCTCAATACCGCGGCATATTTGTTATCGACAGCTCCGCTCACACATTGAAATTATACTGATAAGGTATTTTCTTATAATTTATGAATAATATTTGAATTTAAAACTTTAAATTAAATTTATTATAGACGATAATATGCAGTACTTGTATATGTTAATATTATACTAATAGGTAGTTATAAAATCTGTCTCTACATTCCGGGAAAAATTGAAATAACAAATGTATTTTTGAATTAAATATAAAACCAAGTACATCTTTCGACAGCGACATTGCCGGCATTAACGTGTTAAAATTCAGTAATTTTTTTTTTTTTTTTTGTTCTGGGGGGGTTTGAATCCTGGAACCCCTCCCGTAAATACGCCACTGATCGTTACTGTCCGTCAATGTGTTAAAAATAATTTCAATAGATTTTTGTCGAAATTATTCAATTGCCATTTCATTGTATTTGTAAGCACTGTAAGAGGAATATTTGGTTTCTGTTTATTCATTGGTACAATTCCCCACAAAGCCCAACGGCAACCGGTGAGAAAAAAATTATCAATGTTGTATTTACTATAATTTATTTTTTAATTACACTACTTGGTGTAGATCGTAACAATTAAATTAATCAAAATTTCTATTCCGAGGGCCAGTGCTGTATTATAAGGTTTTTTTTTTTTGTATAATCATCGATGTCAAATTGGATATTGCTTGACTAAATCAACTCGTGATCTCTCTCTCAATCGTTAAGTAGATTACATGTGTTGCGTATTTTTTTAAACAGTGAGAAGAGAATTTTGTTAAAAAACGTAGCAAAGGTCGTAGTGTATACGAGCTGATGTAATATGTCCCATTGAGACACTTTGGAAACGCGAGCAGGCGTGTATACATGCGATTGGTGCCGCAATACCCGCACCCGCTAGCTGCTGTACAGTTTGAATGCAAGCCAAAGGTGAATCAGAGCGATACCACGGTATATTGTCTATCATTTATTGTCTTTGGACCTAACCCAAAAATCCTAAACGTGTTTCACCCTTAACCGTTGCCGCCGTCATTTGAGTAATTTATATATTTATACATGTGGTACAGACGCCGTTGCAGGAGCTCTTTTCAATGCGCACATCACCCGACCCTTGCACCCCCCTCCCATCCGTTTGTAATTGTTATTACCGATTTAGTATACATGAATACGTTACATATACAAAATATACGCATTTGCAATGCACGCATTACCGTTTGCAATATGTTCAATCAAACCAATATTCGAGCAGACGACGCCATCCTTTGTGCCTTGCCCCGCAGGATAATTCATGCAACCATTGCTCAGTTGCGACGGAATCTTCCGGTTCTATGGATTTGCGTTTCGGAAAAATGCCGAAAAAAGGACCAACATTTTTTATCCCACTCCTCCAAACACCCCTGAAGTCAACGTGCGGATCAACTACGCGGCGGTGGTAAGGATGTAATTTATATGATTGTATTTTGTATTATAATAATATTATAAAAATGTTATCGTATAATGTATACGAACGTTTTTCTCGTACTTATCCGTTTTCCCGTGACCTCCTTTCCCGTCGCGCGTCAAGGTTTCTATTTTCCAATGATCTTTATTTTACGCACAATCGACGCACAACGGACGTTTGCGGACGGTCATAGTGATTCACACGTATATTACGGAACACGTGATTCACGCGAACGTGCTCCAAACGTGTGTCACTGATCGGCGAGTGGTTTCCGCTCGGGTTTAGTGTCAACCCTTAACAGGTTATACGCGGTACGTAAATGAATTCCATACAACATCACCCGTTAGAGATTACAAAATGTGGTATATACGAGTATATATATGTAAAATATACACGTCTATAAATATTATACTATTTTGTATAATATTATGTTAACACATCGTTTTTGGGTAGAAAAAAAAGCGGGGAAAACATAACTCATTCGAGGAAAAGATAGATAATGCGGAAGAAAAGTATAAGTTATTTATTATATTAGTTATTATTTGTTGAAAAAAAATACCCTTCATCAGCGTTACATGCGAGACGATAAGATTATGCAGTCACGCACTGGAAAAATTGATTTTGAAACTACTTATTAAATCACGATTGAAATTATTCTACTTTTTTTTTTCACTTCAAGTTGTATTCGCGTAGAGTGTACGATATGTGCACCCAAGAGGATTTACAAATTATGGTCCTATAAATCTTGAACATAATCTTATATATATATATATATATATATGTGTGTGTGTGTGTGTGTGTGTGTGTGTGTGCACTACCAAAAAAAGTTTTAATGAAAATATACCAAAAAGTACTGTGGTCCATACACATTTTACTCCTTATCAAGTATATATTATTTAATAATCGCGTGATGTGTACATTTTGTACTAAGCTAAATCAATCCAATTACTACTAACTTTGTGCATAAGATGATTTATTTGGGGGGGGGGGGGGGGGAAGAAAAAAAAATCGAATCTGATCAAAAATATGTTATACTTTATTAGATGCAGTCATATTACTACATCTTATTCGGTTCGATTAGTTTGATTTGAACTATAATGTACGAGAAATAATTATTTTACAGTAACAATTAAAACTGTAGAGGTAGATTCTAAAAATAAATTAGTTACAGTTCTATTAATACAAACTGAAATAATTAAAAATAATTATTATACTTCAAATAAAACACTAGAACCCTTGAAATACGTCACTATCAACGCTTATAATTAATGGATTAGTATCGGCTCACCGAAATACTTTTCAGAACAAAAAACTTCTAAAATGTGTAGTATATAATGGCCAGTCCAGAACAGAAAATATTTTTCATGAACACGGTCACATTTGAATTAAAATGGTTAATAGCAATTAGATTTTTATCTCTAGGCAAATCGATATTCTTTTAAATAAAATATTTTACTTTTGACAAATAAGTGTTCAAATATTTTATATGGGCCGATATTTTTCAAATAAATAAATTGGTGGATACAGAAATAATAAGTATCAGTTTGTTCATTAGTTTAGACTAAAATTTAATTTGGTTATTTATTATGGATTTTTGAAAATATACTATATTATTTTTTAAAAAATATAAAATATACCTCTTATCTATGATCTAAATTTTAAAACTTTAAATTATAAATTAAAACAATTTCCATTATCTTAATAAAAAATATATTATGATTCAAAACATAATTTGAGTATAAATATTTATTTAAAACTTACGAAAATTAAGTGTATTGGTTTTAAGAACATTAATTAAATTTTATTAAATTGAAATTTTTTATTATTCATAGTGCTTTTATTTAAATAAATTTCAACAACACGTAACAGTAAAAGGTTTTCAGAACTTTGGATGATTTTCATATTGTACTAACAGTATATAATGAAAATTGTAAAATTATAACTTGATTGTAAGTTTTTTATACAAATATGAAGTTTTTTCTACTCTAAATGTATTTAAATCATTAACTTAAGTAGTATTTGAGTTCATTTTTCATCCAAAGATTTTAGTCATTTATTTTTTATTAGATATATAAAATATTTGCAATTTATAAATTGTTCATAACATATTATTAATCACAAAAATAGTTCAATAAATATAATTTTAGGCTTCTACTAATATTATCAAATAATTGTTTGAATTAATATATAAATAAATAAATAAATAAAGGTTTAGCCTGAAGTATTATATTTGTAAAATATGACTGATCTCCAATGAAAAATAAATTTACAGGTTTATAATAAGTTAAAAAAATTTGATTTTATATATACCTGCTGACAATGAATTTTTAATCCGAAACAGGTCGCACTTTACAAATATAATAATATCGATGATAATATCTGCTTCGGTTTTCTCCTTTCACTTGAAAGTAGCCGTATCGGCTCTTATTCAACAAAATGTTCCTTCCCTTTTACTGGCTGAAGAATGGCTACAGTGAGACAAAATTATCTGTAGATATGGTTAAAAATATTATTAACGTACAAAATAAATAAATAAAATAACTCAAGAAAAATTTAACCGAATGAATACTATAATACTACTATTAATAATCTTGCAGTTCGAACTTGAAGGAAACATTATTTACATACTCCACACTGGTAAATTTTCCTTGTTGATCAATACATTTATGAATGACGTCATGTTATTTGTTTCAAAATTAACATGAAATTGAAAATGTTATTATAAGCACCCATGAACTTAGCATTCAATTTTGCGTACAAAACATTAGCAACAGTTCGTGGTACCTATACTTGACATATCAGTTTACAAGTCCAAGGAGAAGCGTAATTGGTAATGTAATTGATACAAATATAAACAAAAAGTTCAGTGAGAATCAAAAAATCTCTATCGTAATGAAATGTAGTACAGCCACTTGATGGCAAGGTTATACACGAAATCATTCAATAAAATTCAAGGCCAAGATATTTATTTATTTCTATAAATAAACTAGTTGTTTATTTATTTATATATTAATTGTTGTGTATTAACCATTTAATAATTCAAAATTTTTATTCTCATTTTATTATTTTATTAATTTAATCAAAAACTAATATTATGATACATATTTAGATATCATTTCATCAAATTACTTATAATCCAACATGTACTTTAAATTATTGCCGACTGCACTAATTATATATATTTAATATTTTTTCTATATGGTTAGCTATTTCATTTTCTAATTCGAATAGTAATTTTAAAACAATTTCTTCTGGTCTGCACCTCTCGGTTAAACTGCAAAAAACAAAAAACAAAAAATTGTTTAAGAAACAGTGCACTGGTATGATGTTTATTTATATTTAGAATTAACATAAAAATGGAAGGAATCGTACAATAACTATATGACTCATTGATGTCGCGTTTAATATTTTTATAATTAATCTAAATATTGACTTCATAACATAAAAATAGCTATGAAAAATATGCCTATTTTATGCTGGTACGATATCATCGATAGTATCTTCACGAATCATATTAATACATATTATGTTATGAATTATAATAATACTAATATAACCGTGGTAGATTGCTGACATGAGACTACAACACTAATTGTTTCACATTTGTATACGTACATGTATACATTGTATGCCCAAGCTATTGTGTTAACAACCTCGCTCTCCAACGTATATTTTAAACTAATTAACCGCATACCTATCAAAAACTTCATTGATCACGGCAATTATTTACATACTGGTGTTTTAGAAACATTATATTGTATGATGAATACTCTCACTAGTAATTGAAAAAATATTTGTATTACAGTGACAAGGTAAAAATTAATTTAATTGTATCTAAATATTATGTATATTACACAATATAATACAGAACATAGAGTGAATATGTTTAAAAAAAAAAACAAATTTCATTGATACCACAGGTAATGAGTGAAAAAGAACAAATTTTGTTATGACAATTACATGAGAGTAAATAAAGAGAAAATATTTCAAGTTCTCTTTAATAATTTATACAGTGCCTATAGAATAGGTGTACAAGAAATGTTTGGACGTAATGAGTCGATTCGATCCGTAAATATGACAAATTGCTTCAAAATAACTCTTTAAGTATAAGTTTCCTTCTTCATTTGAATGGAAGAGCAATGAAATGAAGAAAATTGTATTATATTCACCATGCTCCGAGTCTACTGGAAACTATTCATTTTTAGTAAAATCCTGTAAATATTTTATTTATTTGGACCCAGGGCTGGATTAAGGAGCAAATATTTTTTGCCGCTCCTTCAAACTCCTCCCCCATAAAAAAAAACCATAAAAACATTAAATAATATTTATGTATTTATTTATTTATTATCTAAGTATCAAAATATTTTATAATTCATATTTATGGGTAATAGTTAAAATAAAATAATTCTGAATTTAAATATCTTTTTTCCTGGATTTCATTGTGGCAAATTGATGAATCAGTTCTTCCCACTTCATGTTTTTCACTAAATCAAATTCAATGCACAATATCAACAAATTTGACATTTTTCCTATAAAAGAGATGATCGCAAATAATTGTTTACACGTTTTAACACATAAAATGATCTTTCACCACTTGCATTTGAAGAAGGAAGAGTACAAATAATTTTTAAAATAATCTCTATATTTGGAAACGATGTTTTTAAAGAAGATGTAATTAATTATTTATGTAATGCAGCAAATGATAATTTACATTCGTGGGGAAAATCTTTAACGATGCTTTTAAATTGTATTAATTCTTCTTCAAAATCTGTTTCTAAATCTAAATGATATAGTTCAACAAGATTTTTACTTTGTATTCGAATACTTTCCAATGTCTCATTTTCTAAGTTTAATAAAAATCCAAATCTAATATTGATTTCTATATAAACTTCCATTCTTTTATTTAACTGAAAAACAATTGTGTTGATTATCACCAAAAAAGTTTCAATTTTCATTTTTTAATTTCCGGTGAAATTAATTTCATCTGAGCTCAAATCATTGATATGAAAAGTTGATTTTTTTTTGGTTCTGGATGTTTCCCATGAAAATAATTTACTGCTACATCGAATTTGGGCCTCTTCTAAAAATGTGTTATATGAATTTATCATATTTTCAATATAGTCTTTCAATGAACGATATAGAGAAATAATTGTTGATAAATCAATATTTTCCGATTGTAATGTCTTTGACGTAGCATCAAAACGTTTTAAAATCGGACTCCATGTAGATAATAAAAATGAAAATTCCAAAGTATTAATTTTTTTATGAATTGAATGTGCTTCATGACATATGGCTGGTATCTGGTTTTTATCTAAATATATTTTTTCTAACGACTGTAGTATTTCTTTGTATCCTCCATTAAGGGACTTACAAACATCATATCTTGAAGACCTCCTTGTTTTACATAAATTTTTTATTGTTAATGAATCTGAAGTTTTATCAAGACATATTTTTAAAATTTCCCAACAACTTGTTGAACCAGAAAAGAAGTTATATATAATTTGTGTGTTGTAAAAAAAAAACGTGTCCCCTCACTAGTAGCTTCAGCAGCATTTTGTCGTACTAAGTTTAACGAATGAGCTGCACATGGAACGTACAATGCTTGTACTGATGTACGTCTTATATGTGTTTGCAGCCTATTGTATATACCCGACATATTAGATGCATTGTCATACGACTGACCTCTACAGTTTTTTAAAACTATTGAATGATTAGTAAAAAAATTAGGTAAGGCATTTTCCATATCTTCTGCTTTAAGACCAACTGATTTAAAAAATCCAAGAAATCGTTCAACTGCATAGTTATTATCTTCAATGTACCTTATAATGATAGTTACTTGATCTACTTTAGTAATGTCAGGGTTAGAATCTACTACAATTGAAATATATTTGTATTTTTTTATTTTATTAGTAATATTATCAATTACTAATTTACTCATTAAAGAAATAAATTCATCACAAATTGTAGACGATAAATATGAAACGTTTCCACGGCCTTTATTTCCAAAATTGGTAATGTGATTTGCAATGAATGGGTCAAACTTAGAAATTAATACTAGGCATCCTAAATAATTACCATTATGTTTGGAACCAAACGTTTGATCATCTCCCCTAAAAGCGATCCCTCTTTCTGATAAAAATGAAATTGTAGCCACTATACACATATATATATATATAGCAACACATTTTTCCAATAGCTTGTTTGAGATTGTATTTCTTCTTGTAAAGCATGATCAATAACATCTTTATTTTTACTTGTTCTCAAAAACCATCCACGGACATTTGTATTATGAGCTACACTTTTTTCATGTTCATTGACTAAATTATGACATTTTTGCCAATTTGTAAATCCAAAATTAGGATCACTGAAGGCGTGTTTATTAGAACCAAAAATTAAACATTGAAAACAATAAAGTGCATTTTTAGATTTTGAACAGAGAAGCTAATTCCTTTTTTTGCGTTGGCTATATTAAGAAGGTTTTCAAATATGTCATATGGAAGTTTTCTAATATTTTTTCCGCATAAACGTTTTGTACTTATAAAGTCAATATCAATCAAATTAACAAAAAGAGGATTTTTTAACAAATAGTTTATTGTATCAGAATCTAAATTCCATTCTGCTGGATCTGACCCAGGAAATTGTTTTGATACGGATACATTTTTTGAAAAGCTGGTAATAAGTTCTAAGTTTGGAGACGGAATTCCATTGTTTTTTTGTTTATAAAAATTATTAGTTTCAGCTAATGAATCAATAATAGATAGATTACTAAAATTAGGTTCGTTATTGTTGAGTTTTTCTACGATTTCGTTGTTTTGAACATTTAAATATGAATCCTAAAACCAAAGAATAAAACTGTGACGTCGAACAACAAAATTGAATTTAATAAAACCAAAATTAAACAAAAAATATTCAAGTGCCTTGCAAAATTTGTCATTACTATCTAATGGAATATTAAAAAAATGTTCTATATAAATTCGAACGTAATAGCCAAAGATGGCTTGTAATTTGTATAAAATAAAATACCTGAATGATTTTCCGTAACGTCAAGTTATGTACTTACTAAAATCCTACTTATCGGTTACAGTATAATATAAAGACATATTTTTTTATCATTAGGTACGTAATATTTCAAAAACTTACCTTTTTAAAAAAGCTATCTAATTTTGCTGTTTTGGCAATAATTTTTTCTTCTTTCAACTTTTTTTCTAATGCTATTTTTTGATATTTCGAACCACTCAATCTTAATCTTTTCATTATTACTAGTACTACTTTGTTACTATAAAACTAACTGACAAATCACAATAACAAAATATTAGTTTAAAACTTTAAAGGTTTGAACTCGTCAATTGCTCATGAAAAAGAAAAACTGCACGTCTACACAATTAAAGCGAACAGCAGATATTGAGATTTGATATTAAACACAAATTGTAGATATTCGATCAAAAATACGATTATATAATATTTAATCAATGCTTATAGTGCTTATACCTATGTAAGTTATTAGCCGATAGGCTATTTCTATGAATTATTGTTATCGAAATCGATAAGATGCCGTATAATACATTACTTAACGTCAAAATGCGGATTTCGTTCTAATGTATGTGTTATTATCTACCGTGAGATATTCGATTCCAATTTTTAATATTTATTTTAAGAATTAGGATAGTTGACTAATGGCAATAATTATTATAACGACAATTATTCACATTTGATTCTATTATAAGTAAAATTTAGAATTGAGAAATAAAAATAAAATTTAAAAATAATTTAGCTTCATTTTCAATTTCAATTTACAAATTATTTATAAAAATTTCCATAATAAAAAAATATTTTAACATATTGTAATTTATTATTTATAAGACAAGTAGTGCAAATTTTGCCACCCCTCAAAATTTGCCGCCTGGAGCAAATTCTCCATTTGCATTTAGTATAATGCGGCCCTGTTTGGACCGACTGTTTTAACGATTCGAACATTATATTATATTATATTATAGTCTTATTTTATTTGATCATGTTATTCCGATATATTTGTATAGTTCATAGAATAAGGGATAAACATTTTTTTTTTTAATGAAAAATGCATTTAGTATATTTTGTTCTAATCATAACCGTGTTATAAAAAAATATAGTGATGTAAACTTTAAAGGACTTTCAGAGCTTTTGCGTTATTGCCAAAATATATCGAGTTAGAGTAGAAAATATAGTCACACGACTAAGCTGCTAAAACGTTATACGATTATAGATATCGATTATTTTATACTTTTTTTTTTTGTATTTTGTGATCACTTAAAAAAAAAAAAACCATAAAAAATGTTTTTTATGAACTACAGTTAAAATTGTTTATATCTATTAAGTATATATATACATTATGCATTAAATGTTCAATATAATCGCGTATAAGCCGTTTGACATACATGATTTTTATTGCTTTTAGTATTATTATTATTTTTTCAGTGGTTAACAAAGAAAGGGGAAAGGAACTGAAAACGTCAAATTCGATTCATAAATATATATATATATATATATGGATGATATGACTAAAAGATTCAGCATAATGTATAAAATATATACATAATATATAATGCATATTATAGCCGTGGATTATGGTAACGGGGAATAATTATAACATTATTGTCTAATTCTCCTCGCTGATCCATTTTCTACACAGATTCCTGTGGATTGTTAAAGTTTTATAATAACAACAATGTGAAAGGGTGAAGGGCTATTGAAATTAAAGTGCTAGCTGTATTGAAACCCAAAACGTGTACCGCTACCATGGTAACTGTTATACAAAGCGATGCTCAACAATACCCAGAAAAGCTCTAAAGATATAATGTATATATATATATATATATATATAATATACCTACATATACATTTATATGATATACATATTATATTATATATAATAGGCACTCATGTACAATATTAGAGTTTTGATAATTCGATATATCCAGTCATCTGGCTGTATTCGTATTTAATTATAATCGATGGCGAAAAAATATATTTTATGATATAATTTATACAACAATTATCGTCATAAGCAATAATATTAAGCCTTAAAATTAAATTTTAAATACTGATGGATTCACTAAAATTACATTTGTCATTATATACCATATTTTCATATATTAAAAAATAATTTAAAGTGTTTGTAAATAATAAATTTAATTGTCATTATTGTTAAAAGTGTAAAGGCAGAATTTTATTGCTTTGCTTAGAAATAAAAATAAAATTATGTATATATTTTTAAAATATTCATATAAAACATGTTTTCAGAACGTTAATATATAGTCTATGATTAAAGATTTTGATGTAATCAATTAACTATTATTGTAAAAAAATAAATATCATTTTCAAAAGTACGAGAATACCGTGCAACTAAAATAATTGTTTTGACAATCCGACAATAGATTTTTAAAATTATATCTATTCTATACTATATAGATTAGATTAATATTTTCATTAAACTATTCGCTGAACATGACATAATAAATTAATCACCAATAAGTGATTAAGGTTAGATGATAATAGTATTATTTTTTACTGTTTCGTAACTTTTTTTTTTTTTTTTTTTTTTGTATGAAACGTAACATTTGGTACGGATAACTAAACATTTTTTTAAATATTTTTTTAGTACTTATAACATTATATATAGCTATATATAGCTAATATTATATTATAGCTTATGACATAAGCTGAGAACTGATAGATTTGTTTAATTGAGTGTAATAAATAATACAATGATACTATCTTAGTTAACTTAGATAAACGATATTATTTAGAAGTAATAATATAAATGTTATACAAATAGGATATATGTGTTATCATAGTTATTTCAACTACTAATGTGAGCTAAAAATTATCTGGCTATTGTATATAAATATAAAATAAATTTTCAAATAATTTTTTGCAATCTAAACAACAACAAAAATACTGATATTTTTACAAATTCCAAATTGGAATATTTTAATTATTTAAATGAGCTTGAAAATATATAATAAATATTATTGTAAACAGAAATAATAATGAAAATGTTCTAGAAAATGGTAAAATTTATATCTTAATTTTGTAGAAAATGATCATAAACGTAAGCAAGTATACAAACCAAATTCCATTACCTTACTACGGTGTGAAAAATAAGATTCAGATACATTAAAATACTCCATCAATTATTATTTACAATACTTTCTTTCCCAGCCAATACAACAATAATGATTACAAAAAGTATAATAATACTAAAGATTACTTTGAAAATATTTTTTGCCAAACATTTTAGTATATTTACATAACTAAAAATCACTTTTCAAACACAGATTACTATTCAATTTTATGTAATGAAAATTTATTTATACATTATAATATTTATATTAACATTACACAACTTAATTCTTAGTTTATCTATTTAACTAGTAGACTATCCTAAACTGCAAAGAAGAAGATTTGAATCTAATTAACAGATATAAAAATATTTGATTGATTAATTTAAGCCAACTTCCCCAAGATTTTAATTGAAGCACGTAGTTAATTTAGTTGTTTTTACTTAAAATTTAAAATGTATTTATAGTTTTGTTACTGAATTATTATATTTACATGCTATATTTATACTCAAATTGTTTTATAAGCTTTATAACACCTATGTTGCATCATAAATAAATTTGATTCTATACAAAAAATGTTGTTTAGATTCAATTAATAGCTCTATGGCTAATCTATCTTAATACAAGTGTACTGATGTTGATAGGACTATATATAACTTATAAATACATAATTTCTTTCGTGGTCAAAATATATCTTCTTACATTGGATTATTATATTTAATATTACATTTTGTATTAAAAATGGTTTAAATCTTCAGAAAAATATACGAAATACATTTGGTTTACTATTAAATAGTAATATTTGAATTCGGGTTATTTTATTATTGATTTTTAGTAGAAAAAAACATTTGCAATACACCAAATGTGTTAATTTATAAATGTATGCCATGCATTATTTTAAATGCGTAATATGTATACTAAAATAGCTTAACCTTTTAGAAAAAACTATTCAAATAGTATCATTACATTGAAAGGCATCAAATTATTATAATTTAACTAAATTATTCTAATGTATTATCAATGAATTCTTTTAAAATATTATTCATAATAAGTATTTATAAATCTACATAAAATGTGGAGTGTACATCAAAATAATGAATTGTTTTATTTTCATTCTGAAAATTAATTTCAAACCATCAGATTTATTCATACATGTATTGTTTTATTTTTGTGAATAAAGGCAAAATTAATTATCTAAGCTACCGCTGTTCTATTTAAATAAGGCAATATGTTGAAATATATATATACTTATTTGATCACATGGGGTGAATAAAAATCGTCTGACTAGCTATAATATTAAAACCAATTAAATCGATGTTAACTATTAACAAATAATTATTAAAGAACTATGAGATGTATTAATTTAATTTACCTAGGTATCTGCTCGTATAACAAATTGTAATTCCTAAAGAACAAAAGTCAGTTGAAATAATATTAATATTTATAGTATATTTATTATCAACCTATACTAGTTTTGATATTTTTGATGATATTTAAAGTTCCATAACTGGCAAATACTCATATTAATTAACATTATGACTAAAAATAATTTCGATTTAATATCAATCGTAAAAATATATATTCAAAATAATTTTGCGTTAATTGTACATATATATAATTATATTATATTATTACATTATATATTATGTACATATATATCTAATTATGATTTATTTTCGATATGAAATATCTAAAAAAAAAAAATGCAATCTATGAAGATTCTTATGGTTGATGTTAGTACTCTTTACTATTCTGATTCTGAAACAACGTATTTACAAGAATAGTTCAGAATTATTATACGAATAAATAATTACGATTGCATAACTTGGCATGGTTAAGTACATTATTACTTACTTCTAAATAAACATATTATAATAAAAATTTAAATAACGAGTAGTTAAATGTTATATTACTATATTATCATCTATAATTAACGGTTGAAAATCGCATAAATTATTATTTTTAATTTAAATCAAAATACTACACTTTTACTGTAATTATAATTTCATAAAAATCAATTTTCTTCGAAAAAATGAATTACTATTTAAGGGAAATTGACTTCTTCATATGATTTTTTTTTTAACCACAGACACATACGAGACACATACATACTCGTAAATAAATTAATTGATTATTAATGCTGGACAACAATAAATAGTTATATTTTACGGACACAGCGTATTTCAGTGTTGAAAATGAATCACATATACTGTGTAGAATTATTAATAAATATATAAACATAGATGGATCGAAATATGTCAAATAGAGATATTTGCAATAAGTATTATATTTCGAGTCTGATATAGTCTTGCGAGGGCAACAAAAAGTTTTACAGTTTTAATAAATCATAGGTTGTCATCTTCCAAACATCTGTTTAATGTTAATTCTATGACATATATTGATAGCTCAGTTCATTCGGTCCATGAAAACTTTTCTCGTTACTTAACACTCATTTTGCGATACATTCAATTTAGTCCCATTGGTTACCAACAATAGACGAATCGCATATCTGTATTTATTATGTGAATCTACTTATCTACATCAAAAAGTTTTCGTATAATTTCGTTTCCATTACTATGATATTTCTAGATGGTAAATTTAAATCCGCCGATTATATTTGAAACAATTACCGTTTTCGTAATATTCTCCGCATGATGTGCACACGAATACCAACAAAAAAATAACAATTATCTTTACTGAATATTTTTGAATAATAGGTCATGTGATGTTTCAGATGAATAACCCCTGGTTTTACTTGCAAGTCTACTTCAGTGTTTTAGATCCATTGCAATGAAACATACTTCTAGTCATTCGATAAGTTGATTGAACAATCTTCGTCGCCTTTAAATTGAAAATCAGGGTTAAATATCTAACAAAAAAAGCGAAGATTTATGGTCATGTGAATGAAATTTCTGTATGGCCATTTAAACTTGAAATTAATGTAGCATTGTACTCAAAAAAACGATTCTGAGTAAATGGGGTTCGGTTGATCAGCTTATATTTCAAAAAATGGTTGATTTAGTAGAAAAACTAAACTTTTTAACAGGGTAGGTTCAACTTTTGATTTTCTAACAATCACACAAAAATAAACATCTACGATTCGGGTAAATTGAAAATTTGGAATGTTTAAAGAGTAAAAATTTCATCAAAATATGAAAATTATAAAAATAAACATGAAAAGATTTTATATATTAGTACAAGTACTCAATACATTTTTCAAATTGCTACAATAAATATTTGTGGAATAATCAAATAAATAATCAAATTGGAATTTGTTGAAATATAGGTCAACGGTAAAAATATTAGTTAAAATTTCAATTTGTAATGATCAAAGAATTTAATAGGAGTTAATGCTTTTTTTAGTCTATTCTTCGATTATTTCAAACTATAGATGTTAATTAATTAATTAATTTATTTATTTTGCGAAAGTTAGAACATTTAAAGTTCAACCTACCATATTAAGAAATTCGATTCTTCTATTATATCAACAGCCTGTAAGCTATCCACCTTACTTCTTTCAATCAAAATCGTTTTTTCAAGAGCAATGATACGTTGATTTAAAGATTAAAAGACCAATTTAGATAACATTATACAGTGAACTTTATCTTACGGACACTTATAATTAGTGGGAACTATTCAATAATGAACACATTTACCGATCCAGACACAGTTCCATTAATTTAATGCATTATATTCCACTAAATAGATGATATATTTTTATAACGTACGTGAGCAAGTTTCGAGTTTTTTATGTGCCTTTAAATAACAGACAGCGATGACGAGAAATACAAACCAATAAGTTATACCTATTTATAATTTCCAATAAAAAAAAATGTTACTTTATGAAATTATGACCAAATGAGCAATGTAATAATAAATAATAATTAAATACATTTACCATTATTGCAGGTAAGCACTAATTAATTACCATTTTAATTTTAAATTAATTACCGTATAATAATATTATTAATTTTTCGGTTTTATGCATTATAATATTATTCAATACTTATCAAATGTTTGTTTATTTTTATGTAATAATATCCTATGTCACGATATTTTTTTAAGTAGGTACTTATAATTATTCATTTTAAAGATAATACAAATCGCTTTTGAAATATTTTAATGAGTTTCTGATACATGCACTGTATTTTTTTATTTTTTTGTTCTTATAAAACATTAAAAATATTATTTTTACTTTCATGTAAAAATATCGAACATGCATCGGAAAATTTTTTTTTTCTAAAAATATATTAATACTACTATTTTTACGAAATATATTATGTCAATTAAACTCGTTGAATTATTCAAATATTTAAATCAATTTTAATTATAATATATACTCGTTATTTTATTATCTTATATTATTTCTTATATTATTAAAGGTAGAAACTTAAAAAAAAAACTATATTGGCACTCATTTAAACATTTTATACGTATCATAATAATAATTTTATTTTTATTTTTTTAAAACCAATGTTACATTGATTTCAAATGTATTTAAACAATTCACCTATGTCACCCCTCCCTAGTATGTCATCAGGCTGCTGAATCTCACCCACATTTATATTTTACCCTTTTTCTATTTATTTTTTGTCCAAAATCAAATGCATAATTTTGGAATATTTGAATACATTTATAAAATGCATATAACAAGAAGAATTTCTGGAATTTCATCTCCTCAAATTTAAATACCAACATATATTAAATTTAGTTATGCGTGTATGCATATGGTAAATATATAGGTATATGAAAATATCAAATTATCCGAGTACAATATTTACATCATATTTTTTATAAAATATATTTAATGTGTACCACATTACGTTGTAGATCTAAGAGAGCTATTACCTAAGAGACTCCATCAACGGTGTGTGTATCATCGAAAACCAACCTTGTGAATAAAATGGACACAGTTATTTTTTTGCGAGCGAGTACCTCCTCACAACTGTAACATTTAAATACATTTGGAAAGGAAATGCAATGCATGAGCGTGTGAGCATACATAACAAAATGGTAATTACAACCAAAAAATGGCCGTTTGCAATAAATTACACCCATGGTAATAGCGTTATTATCATAACGGTTGTGTTATCTCGCATCGCCTTTTTATCGTCCAGGTTGACGGCATAAAAAATTTTTGCGTTGGGTAATGATTTTCTTTCCCCCTTTCCTTTTCCGTATAGTCTTTTATTATGCTTAAGGAAAGCAATATTATACGCAGTGAAACGTTCTTCGTCTCCTCTATGGGTGGTCAGAAAATATTTATATGAATATGTAACAATGGCACTCTTAAAGTTTGAGGTTATAGATTTTATTTTAAGCCTCGACTCTGGGATGTCCAACTTTTATTAAAATTGAAAAAGGAGAAGAGACGACGAGGACTACACCCCCTGAATAATGCACGATGAGCATGCAACGACAGCATGTATATCAGCGAACGAAAGATTTTTTTTTACAAGAAAACGTTTGGAAATCGTAACCGATAAACTTTAACTGACGTCCAGATAATATTGTTCAACTGTCCAATATAATGTAATAATACGATCACGAATAGTTGTCGATGGTTTAGTACAGTGATGGGTAACGCGTAAAATATTTAACATAAAAATGTATTCAAAACCGTCCGTCATCGACAACGGTGGCGGCTTACCATATAGAATTATGTATACTTTGACGTAATAATGCCAAAAAATCAGAAAATTCAATATATTTGTGTATGGAGATGTGGAGCGCGGTGAATACTAATATCAAAATCAAATCAAGTAAATAGCATTATATGCATGGAGAGAGAAAATGTTTAAATTTTATATTACTACAATTGTCTTTCTTTTATTTTCTTTTTTTTTTTAAGAAAAAAAAAAGAGGATTCCCATATTACAGGGAACGGTGTTGCATGCTAAATTTCTACAACGTAAATATAAATCTAAAATGTTTTTTGTAGTTTTATTTATATTTTGGTTTTTAGAGAGATAATTTTTAATGTCATACTAAAAGAGAATAATATTATACATTCGGGTCTTTATTCCAGGAATCTCATTTTTTCCAATTACGTTACCAAGTAAATTTGATTAAAAAAATGGTTAATTTAGAACGTTTTGGTATACTTGAAAAAAAAAATAAATTATATATTATTTATTACCTATATAGACACACGTCCACTAACTTGTTTGACATTTATGAATGTAAAACATAAATAAAGATGAAATAATTGTATTAAATACGCTAAACAAACGTCAAACGTGTGCGCTAATATTAAATTATGGTTCTTTTTAATATTTTAAATAGGTTCTTTTAAGCCAAATATATATTGTTTAATGTACCGTTTGTCCATATTTCAGAAACATGCTTTTTTCATTTATCTGTAACAAGAGTAAAATATTAAATTTTAACCAAAATCGTTTTATCCCCGAGAAATTGCTCTTGAGAAACACAGCAGGCGTAATCATATAAAATTCCTTATGGCAGTCATTTATACTGTATTATTGTACTGTAGTATTAGTTCATTATACTCTATTCTAGTACTATACACTCGTTATCGTTTTTTGTATTATTTTAAGTTTCAGAGCATGACTGTTGTAAGAAAATGTTTCGATATGGAACGTTCTTGAAAATAATTTTCTACCCGACTCTTCTATGCCATCGAAAAATGTATATTTCTCAATAAAATAAAACTGTATGTCTTTCAAAACTAAACATAAACCTGAATCGACACTTGATCCAAATTTCTATTTCATTCTTCAAAATATTTATTTATAGGCATATTATATAGTTGTAGACCAATGATAAAATATTGGTTTTGTATACAGAACGCACGAGAAAAAATAATTCGTTCGATATAACTTCGCTTTTACATAACATATGTATTATAATATGTATATAAATTTTACTCATAATGCTTTTATTATATTGACAATGAATATGAAAATATAACTAATTTCAGATTTTCATAAAGATTGAAATGTTAAAATAATAAATACATGTGCCTGAAGTTGTTCATAAATATTCTTTGAAATTAGTATCTAATACCTTTTGAATATTAATAAACCTTAAATGTTTACAAATTTTATTTTATTTTTCTATATTGCATTATAGAATGAATATATTTCAACTAAAATTTTTCTTGGGCACAGTATAATACTTAAAATTCTCATGAAAAAAATTTACATGCACTGAAAATGCGAATTATTTTACCTTACTTAATCATATAATACACTTATATTATTATGAACATTTTCCACTGCGTTTTAAGACAATCATCACGATAAATTAAGTTAATATTTCCTCTTAGGTATTGTGCAGAGTAAAAACTTCCAGTGTCATTATTCATGCAGGAATATTCTTAAAATAATATCAAGTATCACACTCTGTACTCCAAAATTAATACATTTATAAATTAAAAGCGACTACTGGTGATTATTCTTGTATGAAGTAAGAATAAAATTAATTTCAAAAACCCGTGTTCTACGTTGTATTTTGTTCATAATTCTACGACATTGAAAACGTTGATATTAAAAACAGGAAACGCATAAAATATCACCTATTTTAATAATAGCATTTTTTTGTACTCATCTTACGGTTATCATCTACGGATCTTAATTTTAAAATCCCTAAACATAGATACACAATGTAATATATTAATATTACTAATCAAATGAAAAAATACATTTTAAAATTACATGCACATGAGCAGTATTTAAATGCATTTTTCAAGAACGTGTGTTATATTGTGTGTATGTAAGTGCTAAAGATATTTGTTGGTTAGGCGAAATTAAGAAAGGGAATAAATCATTAAAATAATATTCAGTGGAATTAAAGGTATGCACAATTTGAAAATAGCACGGACCATCAATGTGAATTTACAGCGTTTATGCTCTCTTATACTTCGCACATTTATTGAATAAATAATTGGTTTTGATATTTTATTGTGTATAGAGGAAATGAACAGAAATAAAGTCAATTTTTTTGGTATCCATAACGATACACTAAATTATGCAACTCGCAATCGTAATTACATATATTTTAACACTAGTTTAAATTTATGTGTAACTCTTTGATATGTTTTTTTCTTTTATCACATTTAACCAAAAATATACAACATTTTATCCAGAGGTTATTTTTAAAATTCACCATATACTTACGCATACACAAATATTTGTAGAATTTATAAATTAATGCAATGTGTACTTAAATTTTATTAGAATTACGTATGAAAATTTTACATACACAATATAATATGTGTATATTATTTTCTGAAAATACCTATTATAGAGTAATGTAATTTTTTAAACTCCGATATCATATTCGATACATTTTTTAAATAATTTCATACATTTTTAGTCATTTTATTCCAATTAAAGATTTTTAACTGGTTTTACACACACCAACGTAATTCCGATAGTGAAAATAATTATTATTTTTTGATAGTTAAATTATTATTTCCAGTTATTTTTCAGTTGTATGAATTTTCCTAAATTTGATCAATTGAATCATATTTAAAAATATCAATAATTTATTCATTTTTACAATTGTTTCGCTTATTCATAAACCAACAGTCATTGTAAAAATATCAAACCTTGGTTTAAAATATTTTTGTCTCTGCCTCCATAATTAAGACACAACCGTGTTGTTACAATAAATGTTTTGTTAACTTCGGCTTATGAATGATTTTAGAGCTGATTTATTTATACCATTAACTTTAATTTCGAAATCATCAATGTAATAATTCAAAAAATGTACTAAAAAGTAAAATAGTTTCACATAGAAATGACTCATTGACACTATTTAATAATTACATTATAACAGTGAAGAAATAAAATTTTTAATCTCTGTGTATCGTTTAATATAAGAAACGATCCTTCCTAGTTGAATTTGTCTCATAATAAACTTCATACTTTTAAATGAAAACGAAATACTAAAAAAAGACTGAATCTTGCATTTTTATAATGTCAAGTTTCAAGAAAATGGCTTACGTGCATTAATATTAAGCAATATCATAGTTTAAAATAAATGTAGGTATGGGTCCAATGAAAAATATATTTTCACTATATTTTATTAGTAATAAAATATATTATATTATATAATATTATATTTTTTTTATTTTATTTTTAGTTTTTTCTATATTTTTTTTTTTTTTTTTTTTTTTAAATAATGAAAAAAACGAAAAAAACCAACTGTTTCACGAATATATATATATACACATAAATTTATAAATGTAGGTAGTAAAACTAAACATTTCATATAATCTTCTCATAATGAAAACTTAAAAATCTCTTATCATAAAAATTGAAAATTTCCGAAACAAGAAAGCTGAAACTCATTTTCATGCGAGTTCTTAAAGATATTATATATATATTGTTTTTTTTCAAGAGTATAACTTACATATGAAACTACTAGGAAATGTAATCCACACGATGCAATATATTACAGCATGAGTGCTACTTGGTTCTTTAAACTGTATTAACCGCACAATGTCGCATTATTCGTTGGTATTTCATAAAATAAGAATAACGTATTTATGAATTTCATATAATAAGAACACGTTATTATTTTAAAACCAACGCCGTCGAAATTTTTCTTTTTTTCATTTAATCGGATTAAAAAATAACACTCAAACGAAATAATTACCAAACAATTATACATTCACATAGACTTTAGCTGGTCAAGTCATAAGATGTCGTTTGAATTAAACCGAACAAAATTCTTGTCGAATTTCTTGTAGACAATACTGGACAAGCCGATAGCTATGTTTACATTCCGGCTTTAAATTTCCGCGCCCGTTTGGCTCGGATGATCATAAAATGATGGAAGATAAATGCAAGGGTCACGTTTTAGACCTCTGAAACCGTATATATAGTACTGATCCGAGCATTTACAAATTACTACTGTCCTCCGACTTCGGTGGTACCGTTGTTCCTTCCTTCTCGACCCCCGTATGGTGTAATATCACTATTGAGAGTTGAAATTCCATACTGACTGTTAGCTCATGTATTTTATGGGCGCCTCCTTCTATACAACGAGTGTACACGTATGGGGAAGATAGAGAGAAATAGAGAAATAGAGAGAGAGAGAGAGAGAGAGAGAGAGAGAGAGAGAGAAAGAGATGAGAAGAGGAAAGGATATGGTGGTGTCTGCGGATATATTGAAATAAAATTTGGTCGGTGCCAAAAGTTTGCCAGCCAATTTATACTTGACGGTAAATCACTAATTCCACACAACCGCCACGCAGCTTCACAAAGGGTCAAGTTTTGCCTCCGACGTAGTGGTATTTAATATTAAACGGGAACATATTTTTGATCTATATGTATGTATATATATATATATATATATATATATGTACGTGAATGGATAAATATTGAAGGCACATGTGCATGTACTGTTGTGAGGACAAAAAGAGAGAGAGAGTGTGACGACCGAAGCGACTGACGTTATTATTATTATTATTATACACACATCTTTGTCTTAACAATGGCTAAAGTTCACGATGTAAAGGACAACGATGCGACGGAAACTTTATGCACTATATTCGTTCGGCGTTCGTGTGGCGGCGCTTTTAATGCATTAAAAGTGTGAATTTTGAGTAGTCGCACGGAGCGAAGAAAAAGAAGACGGCAAAAGGGGTAAATCGTGTGTAGAATGGGCTAGGTAGTGTATGCGTATGGATGGCGTAAATGTACACTGAAGTGGATATTTGCAAAAGTATAAAAAACATTGCAAAGCAAACGACACTGCTTCTCTATATATTGTTTCTCTTCAATTTTTTAACGTCGAATATAATATGGATGTACCGTATAAACTTGGATTGTGTTCACGTTCGTATACATATATATGACGTATGAATGGATGCAGATTTATATATATATATGTGTATGTGTATGTGTGCAAGTATTATATAGTTTATATGTGTGTAACGTATATGTATATATAAAATACACGGCCATGTGTATCGTTTGCGTTAAATTCACGCACAATGATGATATTCCTCACTCGTATAAAACTTTTTTAACGCACATGCATATATTATATATTTTTAAGCTGATAACAAAGGATAAAATGTTTATAAATCCTGACATCCTCTATGTTACAGTGTAACACGCAAAGATACTGGGATTTGACTAAGAAAATCAATTGTTCTTAAAGCGAGTATTTTTTTCTTCCCTCCACACCCCCACATTGAACACTGTTTCTTAGCGCACTCACGCATAAAGTCCTGAGAATCTTTATACTCTCATCGTCGGAATTTATAAATGGAAATCAAAATCGTTGTGGTTACGACAGTGGCAACGACAAATTATTCACGCCGATCGATTCTTCTCAATGAATTGTTTCACCGTTCGATGATTTGTATTTACGAAATTAAGTCAGAATTCACCACCACCGTCGCCCATTTTACTGTGCAAAAATAATAACAATAATAGCTGGAACGTATTTTTAACGTGTCCAATGTAATAACAATAACAACAGTGCTGCCGAGTACAGGATGGCCGAGGGCGTTAACGTCATCGCGAATTGTATTTCATATTTCATACAGGATAGCGCGTACAATATATTAAGAAGAAGGAACCGAACAATAAAGAATGCATTTCGTGGTACTCCGTACATATATTATATATTTATATCCGTATGTACAGTATAAATAGATTTTTATGTTTATACTCAGATCAATAATGATGTTTGTTCGGCCATAGTGTAGCGTTTACGAAATAAATCATTATGGCAATTCCAGCTTTTTCTGAAATTCTTAGGTTAATCGCGTACGAGTTCCTATATTATATTATAATGTAATATATATTTTTCGTATATATTATATTATTAATACCACATCATTTCAATTGCAATTTATATTTATATAATTAAATTTTCATCTATGGGTATAAATTTAAGCTACCGCTTAGAATAAAAATGTTAAAACTGCGTATCTCCCGTTGCGTTTGATTTATGGAAAATTAAAAACAATGCCGTTTACCGCGCCGATTTGATTCATTTTAAAATGTCATTACCTCCCGAGCTTCTAGTAATTAAAATATCTAAATAATGTTTGAATTAGGTGGACCGTTAAACACGTTATGTTACGATTATTATCATTTAGTAATGATTTGCCGCAACGTATTCTGTACAAGTAATACACTAAACATTTCGTGTTATTTTCAAATTATTATGTATACATTAATTTAATTTGAACACAAAATCTTGCAATATTGATTTCGATTTAACAACTAATTAATATCTCTAAGCTTAATACCACTGTATTAATGCATTATTACGGGTTACAAAGCCACGTCATAATGCATTTCTATCCGTCCAAACATGTCTGTGCTATGATGATAATTTCTTGTTATTATAAATTCATATGTGATTCAATACTCACTTTGATAGCCTATTTGATTTTCAATTATTATCGTTCGCGTTCATTCAATTCCTATGTAGATACTTTTGTTATATTAATATTTTTCCATCCATTTAAAAATTGATTTTGTTCAACAAAATGTACAATTTACCTTGGTAATCTCTCTTGAGACCATCAAATTATAATTGAACATTTCATCACATTACATGACTAAATGGTTTTCTCTCATTTATCAATCAATGTCAAATTAAATGAAAACACCTTTTCTACATGGTTTTATTTTTTAAATGTTTCGATGTATGGATTAAATATATGTATATTTATATATTATACATATACCAATGTATTGTTTTTTTTTTTTTTTTGTACCAATAGAATAACCTTATCACGAAAAAAATAAATATTTTTTCATAATAATAAGAAAAAGAAGGTTAAATATTACAATTTTTCAAGGTATTTAATTTAAAATATATTATAATATATACACAGTAAAAATACCTGATATTTAATTTTTTTTTAATTTTTAATTTTTTCGTTTGTATTATTTCCTAGTTTTATACATTTATTTAATTTGTATATGCTATTGACGAACTCAATAAAAATAACAAGCGAATGTAAAAGGCTTCAAATTAGATAAGTCAATATAATGCCATTGGGAAAAATCGTCGGTGACAACCAGAATTTACCACTTGCAACTATAAAACAATAAGAAGTTACAATTGTACAAAATGTGCTGTCATTTTAATGGATTAAATTTAATAGTTATATACTTAAATACTGAACACCCCATGGACCACGATCCTTAGTGGTACATATTATTCAACAACTTGATCACGAAACAGAAGAAAAAAACACGATTTTGATATTGTTGATTTTTTTTCGTTTTTCATTAGCCGTTTTCTATTACATTTACTATTACTGTTGGTGACTATATCCGGGCTTAAGATTTGCGGGTGTATAGAACACCGTGAGAGACTGATCAGGTAATAATAAAGTCGATAAAACACTGAACCAACACAATTTAATGAACTAAAAAGTGGACTGTATATTAAACGTAAAAACACTAATAATTTCAATGCTACGGCCCGTTGCAGGCAGGACGCGACATACACTATTTTAATATAATATTCAGCCCGATGCCGATAAAAACGTGACAGTATGCGTTATGAAAATATTATAAAAAGGAATCCTAGCGATCACTATAAATTACAACAACTAATTAACTGTGTAACTGACAAACTGTGTAGAGTTCGGGGCATGTCGGCCTTTTATATCCGTAGCGCACGGTAGCTTGAAAATTCTAGAAATTACGCGGCTGTGTCGTCCGCAAACCGGTTTTTTCCCAGAAACACGTGCCGCCGTGCGCCCGGTCGTAGACCGGCAGTGCCCGTGAACTACCCCGAGAATATTCTAGACAAAACTATTTTCGAACAATTACAACTATACGCTATTAATACAGCAAATCTATGACTCAAATATATATTTTGAAAAAAAATTACAATTCCGAATAATTACACTTTATTTACATTAAACGAATTTCCATTATTTGTTTTTGTATATTAAATACAGAACATTTTAATTTAGTATAGTTATTTAATAGCCTGCGGTACTTCTAATTTTATTTATTCATCGATTCCGTTTTCTGCTACAAATCTACAAATATACAGCATAGATATATGTGTACACTATACATATTTTATAAATCATTTTTTTCGACGACCATGATGAAAAATTTTGTTTTTTAAACAATGATCGAATAAAACGTGTTAATGTTGGAATGGTGTTGTGATAATTTGGTATTTAAATATTAGTATTCACTGTACTATAATTTACACATCATTTTCAAGTTGTAATATTAGGTATCGTTAAAATAAAAATAAAATAAATAAATACTCAAGTTAATTTAATTTAAAGTTCGTTGATTTATTCACTATGTACAATTCCTCTCGCTGAATAATACCATATATGTATGCGTAAAATTTTGTTGTTATTCCATCGATATATCATGTTTTTCAATTTCATTTAAATATATAACTTTAGTATTTTAATCACGTAGGTATATAAAGTTTTCGGCTGCCATATGCTCAATCAGTGTTGATGTACACTTTTCCAAAGTATTTGATTGTTACGGCTATCCTTCTCATTCAAATATTTTTATGTTATGGTTATGTAGCTTAGATATTTGCTCGCATTTTATTTATCATCTAGAAAAAACTTGGTCCTGATTCCTTAGTTGATCACTTGTAGATACCGGAATTCTATCTATGTTACTGAAACCACTATTTATCAATGATTTTATTTATTTACCACTATTAATTTCTGAAATACTCATATCTCATCATGATTTTTCGTTATATTGTTCCATTCTACAACCCTTATTTTATCTCTCAATATAGACTCGTAACCATATTTTTATCAGACCTTTGTTACTCGTTAATAAGGATCTATTGTTTTTTTATATACCTAGCTTTTCTAGGTTTAGATTAATTTTATATTGAAAAAATATTTCAATCAAATTTGTTCATTGTGATAAAATATACAAATTGTACATGTTATTTTAATATTAATAAAAATAAAAAAATAAATTATATTTTGATTTACGATAAGAACTTAAAAATTAATTTCATAATATATTGTTTTACGAATTATGTATTTAGCATAATCCTCAGAATATAAGAATTAAGTACATTCAAACTGCATTAAGTATCTGTAAGTTTTGCTAAACCCATATAAAACCATTTTATTTTATTTTTCAATAATAAGTCTTCGTATTGATCGATATTTGTAGGTAATTCTAAAATAAATAAATATGTAAGAAGCCGTGCGCATCGTAGCCCGAGTTGTTCAACTTATTAAAAAGGAATGGTGCTAGTAAGTTTATTGTGTCGTACAGTATTATGAGACACAAAAAACGAAATAATAATAATAATTAAAAAAGAATTATATCATACTACTCGCCGCGTGTTGTTTATGAAACGTCAAGCCGAATGATACCGCGTGTGGTGAGCGGAAAACAATAAGTCGGCTACCGTATCAGATAAATATCCCGAGATGACGTGGGCGATATCGATGACATATGAGTGGTTTGGTGGTAAACGTCTTTGTGAAAACCTTCTTTAGATATCGATATTTGAAAACAATGGCTGGTTTCGTGACGTTCAAAACAATATTAAAGCTTCGTGTTTGCCCGCGTGCCGTGAGTCCACGCCACCCCGCAGTCGTTTTACTTAGCAACAACGAAGATGACACAACCCCGTGAACATAACGAATCGTTTCACAGCGCAACCCTGAGAGAACAGCGCCACGTCAATAGAAATCGTAAAATAATATATGCACATTGATGCCGATGCGTTATGTATGTGCTCAAGTTCTAAAAAGCAATACATTTAAAACATGTTATTGATAACCATACACTGATACTATGATACGAGCGGACTGTAATAAAATTTGAACCGTAAAAAATTATAAATAGTATACATTATAATATTCATATAGCATTACAACCTGAGCGTACAGCACAGTCGTTAAAAATGCGTTTAAGCTGTATAATGTGCCGAATAACTTAATTTTAGCACGGTGAATATATGCCTTTAGAGTTATAAATCAAACAAATTGTTATATGTATTGTGTATGTACGTGATTGTGTATGTGCAGTTGTTTTTTTTTCGAGACATTATTATCACGTGCAATAAAAACGTTTTATTTCTTCAAGAAGCCTAATTAGTCTTCAGCGAAATGCACAAATTGTTGTAAAAAGTTTATCATTGTAGCTTTCTGTAACCACGAATGCTTCTATTCAATATACACCTACCTAGTCCGTCACTTATAAATTTTATGCAATATAAACTGTAATTAAACCTACACCGTAACAACAATAATATAATATCTAAATCAAAAGCAACGGTGCACGCGTTATTTATTATTCAAATTGTTTAATTCATGTACAAGATGGATACAATTAACGGGACCTGCTTGGTTTTTTTTTTCTGTTTTGTGCGCAGATGGTTTGATCGAATCACCGTCGCAAAACAGCAACCTCAACTACTGGGAGCAGCCGTTTTCGCAGCCATACTTCGACAACGCTACTAGACGTGACGTGACCGCCACGGTGGGCCAGATGACGTATTTACATTGCAGGGTCCGAAATCTCGGCGACCGATCGGTAAGTTATCACCACCACCCCATGTTTATAGGTTACGTTATCCACCAAAAAAGTGTTTTTTCTTTTTTTAGACTATACGGTACAATATAGTCCAAAGTAGTTTAAATTTACTTTTAACATAATACACGTTACATAATAATTTAATGTTATGTATCGATCGGCAGAAAAAAAGGAAATAAGTAATTTCGTTTAAGAAGAATAGTATGCTTTTAGGAACAATTCTTCGAATCGACCGTAAGAGTGCAGGGCAGTTTTGTTGAAAGTTTGATCCGATTCACTGAGCATTGAAAAACGAAAATCATTCATACTTCGCTTAACAATTTACCAACAATCCTTATTAAGAGCTAAAATCGCCAAATTTTTTTCTTCACTTCGATGATATGCCGTGTACATATAATTGTATACGTATACATATACATATTTTGGCCCGATACATAAACCCATAAAAACATTTTGAGTAACGACTCCTTATTTCTCACTACCCTACAGTTACACGTACGCACGCACGCGTATATATGCTGTTAATATTGATTTAACATTAAGCTACAGCCAGTTCACATTCAAACTTCAACCAAAAACTTTTGGACGCACGTCTGCGGACAAATTGATCGAAACCGCTGTCGTAATTGATCGAGTAAACGACGCGTTTGGAGTGCGATGTTACGGATGGGTGAGAGACGTTAAAATTACAAAAAACGCTATGCCGCTGCAAAAATGAACACACCGTCACCGCGGAGGCATGCAATATGTATAATACACAAGGAAACAACGACGTCGTATCGTATTTCGTTAAATGGCGTTTTTTTTTTCTTGCCAAGTTACGGGACAGAATATTTGAAAATAAAACAGACTCCTACAGAACAAAATATACGCAACGAGTATAATATTGGAATACGTGCGCGATACTCTGCACGAAATACGAGCGCAAAAACAACGCTACGGTTTGGCTTTTTACGCAGGGGTTATTTTTCGAACGCGCACTTTAAGGACCCTTTCGGAGGGTCGTTCGAAGAAAAGCAGCACGCCGCGGATGAAAATGGAAAATAAATACGTCGTTTCAATAACTTAACAAATCACACCCTGTAGCTGACACGTTTTAATAGTTGGTACCAAACTTTTCGATAGTTTACCGTTATAAATTTATAATAATATAATATAAAAGATTCACCGTTCCGATTTTTCAATACCCACGTGGGGTGTCTAAATTTTAACATTTTTTTCTTTGTTTATTACGTTTTATGATACGGTTCAACGCTGTTTACGATATAATTACGACCGGCACCGTAGGTATACCGTTTGTATATTTACGCATTCGACGGGCGTTCTGAAATTTTTTAACGTTTCAACGGTACGTTCGACCGTATTGCCGATAGCCTAATGGACTACTAATACCACCTTTCGTTCCGAGTGGTTGCGTATAATATACCAATTACCTACCTATTTAGGAGCGCGTGTTTTTTAGTTGATCCAAACGAACTACCGAACGTTTTCGACGAGGCTGCCGCACGTACTGTATACATTATGCACACGTGCATTATCTTAAGCAAATCAAATTAAAAAAGTTTATAAGTTTTTAAGTTGATAGAAATTTCAAAATAGTTACTCCGAAATGGGTAATTGAGAAAGGTTTTGTTCAACGAAATCCAATTCCCAGCCAGTGAAACATAAACTATAAACGTTTAAGGTTTAACAGTGAGGGAACGATGTTTTTTTGGAAATATAAACCTGCGTATTATTCTATAAATATTATATTGTTGCATCGTTTTACTTTTTCGCCCTAAAATACGGGGCGGGCGTGCGCGCAAAAAGGCTGTTTTGTTTTTTATTGTTATATTATTTAGAAGTCGCCTGTTACGTATAATTTTACGACAAAAAAAAAAAAATTCTATGGGATAACTCTACACTCACTGAACGCACTACGCTGTAAGTAGCAAGAATTTTATTTCTCCCGATTAAAATCATATTCATTTATTTTGCACTGTCACGCATATCATAAATACTATCGTACGGCTAAGCGATAATAATATCGTTATCATACACGTGCACGTGTATATATAAATATTATACTGTTATACCTTTATACATTCGCAGTGCGCAGTCTACCCAAAGTCGTACTACGTCAACAGTAATAATTACTATTATATTATAATGTTATTTTCCCTCGAAATGTAGTACGGTCGCAATATTATAGCGTAAGCATACCTATGTAACGCAGGCAGCGGTAGACTAGTAATTTAAGGCCAGGGATGTAATTTAGGGCCCGAAACATTATAATGAAATTATTAAATAAAATGGGTACTAAAAGGATGCTACCACGCATGTGTCATCTTCGTTTTGCAAACGCAAAACGTTGAAAATATTCATTTAATAGGACTGATTTCGTGTAGCTTTAATATTACAATATACTGAACTCTATTATCAAACTTATAGAATAAAACATCGATTTGTACATCGATTTTTTCAATTTTAAGCAAGTACGTAAAATATTATTATTCGTAAGAACTCATTACTCATTTTAAAATTAAAATATTATAAAAAACCGACATATAAGGACATTAAATTTTCTTCCCTGTAAATTTGGTGATTTATCAGTTTACTTTAATATCAATAATAATACAAAATTGATTTACTAAACGAAAATTCGTGATGCTGTACGTTTGTTGGATGGAAACCACACAAGCGAGTTTGGCGTTTTATTAAGACTTATAACGCTATTGTGCCGTGGATACCATCATATAAAGGTGCTACTGCCGTAGTAATTATTTTATATGAAAAAAAATAAAAGTAAAAAGGACCCCTGCGTATTACGCATGCGGTTGATAGTTATAGAATCTCGAAAAATAATAATAAAAGGGGCTTAAAATAAATTTATAAGAGAGCCCAGGGCTATTAAAAGTTGGCAAACCCCGTGTCTATCCTTTCCTGAATGTAGAAATTGTACACTGTAAACAATATCCACCCGCGGTCTACATCATATCCGTACGTAACGGTTTCGTGAACCATACATCAATATAATATAACGAGTATTATTATTATTATTATTACTTACACTGACAGTCTAACGAAACGCTGTGGCTATAAATCGTTAGTATAAACGGGGATAGATATCTGCGTCGTACAGCCAGGGACGGACGGTGTAGTGTACGTTTTAAAATGTATTTACGTAGTGATCATAAATAATGTATTTATATTCAACGAAAGGATACCAAACACTAAGTACTATATTTTTTCACTCCAAAGTAAGTGACACTCGATAGAACTTAATAAACGTTCGAATTCACCCGGTCTATTATGTAAAGGTATTGACAACTATTATTATATTATTGTTAATTCCAACACGGTTAATGATAATTTTTTTTTATATTGAATATTTTTTTCATTCTCACTGTACCTACTTACAATAATGAGTCTTTTTGATGAATTAATAAACTGGTCTTTCGCAATAAAAATAGATGTTTAATCCTTAAATAGTTTATGAGTTTCAGTTATAACTATCTTGGATTTTGGCCGTTGAGTTGGTGGTTGGAGTTTAAAATGGACAAAATATTTTAGGACATAACGTAACACTTAGGTCTCTTTCACATGAAGCCACCAGATCAGGAGCATCAAAAAATCATCGTCACTGTTCATGCTTCCAGAAGCGATTTTGTGTTTCGATGTAGATTATGTTATATAGCCATAAACTTAAAATTAAATTTAGTTCCATTTCATTATGTTGGAAGTCGAAGAGCTATATGCAGTATATCTCTACAGTCGTGTTGTAAGTTAACGGAAATAAAATAGAAAGTTTTGGGCACATTCATTACTGTCTGACCATTATGCTAAGGGTTTATTTAACTTATTTTATAATGATTTAAGAAAATATGATGATACAATTTTTAATTATTAAACAATGTATGTTAATTCGTTTGACGAATTAATAATACAACTTCAAGAATATTTATCAACAAATAAATATGAGAAAATATGAGATGAAACCTCTCGGAAAATGTGTCATTAGATATTTCTTTTATACATCGCGATTAGAATACTCGTTACAAGCAAAGTTTCACGTCGCCGGCCGATTTTCAATTTCTATAATAGACTTTACCGTATCAAAGTGGCTATGCATATTCAAAAATATTGTCAACGTCAAAAATAACGTCAACACGCGCCATTGGCAGTGAGTCGTTTGAAAAGACTGTACGTTTTTATATTACAACCTTATACATTTAAGCGGTGGCGCTACTATTTTAGTCGCGCATTCAGTAAGTCTGGTTGCACAAATTTCTATGAGTGGCGCCACAATGTGTGATACCATAATTTAATTATTTATATCTTGTGGTGGCGCGACTATGGTGGCGCTGTTCTAGTGGCTTCGTGTGAAAGGGACCTTATACCTTGTAAACAATTACATATTATTATAAATAAAAAATATTTTTTTTTAAACATCGTATATAATAAAATCCTAAACTTATATTTTACAATCTTAAGTTGTTATTGGATTTTATTACACTTAAAAAGTTTTTTTTTGAATTTGCAATGCCTAATTAGCTACTTTTTAAAATTGTTTGTACAATTTTTTTTCGTATTTTTTATATATGATTCTATTAGTTAAGTAAATTATGTTATTCTAATGCTACTTGTGTGTAGTTACTATATTTAATTATTGTATGAATTGTGGGTACAGAGTTATTGAAATAAAAAAGTGCATGGAAATAAATATTTTCGTAACAATTAAAAGAAGATATTTCCTACTAGAGTTGTTTATTCAAATTAATGGTTATAAGATATTAATAACACTTGTCTAAAATAATTTTGAAATATGTTTATTTTTTATGCTTCTTTTTGAACAAAAAGTTGAAAATATCTTTTAAAATATCTAAATAAAACATTTACATCTTTATCTAGATATAATTAAAAATGATCATCTGAATCAGAATCTATATAATTGTTTAGAAAATTATCTTTATCTTATCTAGATAATATTTTGTTACCTGAGACACACTGCAAATAAAACATCAATATGTGTTATACTCGTATTTTATATTCAACAGCACTCAAATAGATTAAAAATGATTTACATTAAATAAATTAAAATAACGTTGAATTTATTTTAAACCAAAACTGATTTGGCAAATATTGACATTATAGTAAGAAGTATGTACTCATATTTTTGATATTATTAATCTTTAGCGTTTAAGTATGACATAAACAATGACAAAGAAAAAAAAAACTTGAGACATTTTTTGTCTAATCATTATAATTATATTATTATCTGAACATCAACAAATTGTGCCCGGACGTATGAAAATCACTAAAAAATAACTGAAATACGAAATTTAAAAAAAATATATTTAAAAGAATGGAATTTACTATTCGCAAGTCATTTTATCAATTATTTGTTAATTAAATTTGGTTTTTTAGTATAGAATTTAGTATTTATATAATATATGATTTGTACATTATACTGTGGTCTTTTCCAGCAATTCAAGAGTAGAAATGGGAAATCTAAAGAAAACAGATTATATTGTTCTTAATGTTTATATAACAAGTAGGTTTAGAAGATTTCAATATTTAAATAAATAAACAAATGCTTAGCGTGAAGTATTATTATATTAGTAAAGTACGACCGGTTTCGAATTAAAAATTCATTGTTATATATATTGTTATGGATATACATAGATGTGGGTCCTTACGACTCTTACAACATGGGCGGGACCACATAAATCGTAATTAGTAAGATCGGGAAATGATTATGAATAATAATGTATTCGCAATAATAAAAAGAAACTATTAATTTAATTAAAGGGTAATACGATGTTTTGGACATACATAAAAGTAGGTCCTTATAATTACCAATAAATAATTGGTATCGGTGAACAATGTAGAAAGGAATAATTAAGACCAGAAGGTATCACTAACATGGCTACATATTTTAATAAAAACGCATATGAGATATGTGCGAATAGTAATATTAAAGAGGTCACTAAAGTGATAAATCTTATATTTATAATAATCGAAAACGATTTTCGCACAAAGCGGCACGATTGATTCCCATAAGACCTAAGTATATAAGGGGGTTGGGAATAGACCAATATTTAGATGTGATTTATACGAGTAGTAACGAGCACCTCCACACCAGATCATATTTTAAATTAATTATTAGTACTTAGAAAAATTTTAAATAAACAGTTAAACTATATTGAGTATTTTTATTTGGAATATTTTCCTAAATCTTCTACATCTTTACGATTGAACGACGGCACGCAACAATATACAAAGTCAATAAAATAAATGTTTACTCTGTTTAGTCCCGTTAAGCATTTATTTATCTTAAATATTTATTATTTGATTATTTATTTATGTATTAATTTACAATTTCTATTTACTAATTTTTAATTTTTATTTTATTAAAAGGTTTTGAGGGCTAGTTCAATTTATCCATTTTACGTTCACGTCTTAATGTTTAATTAAGTAATCAGAATCGAATGATTTAGATATATACTCAGTAGATCTCTTGTATAGGGTTAATAATTGTATTCCGCGTTCTAAGTCTTTTATATATTCTGATAATTTAATACAATAATTTACTGATAAAGTCAAACGGTAAACTGACATAAAGTTTCTCATAGTTGCCGCATCATACCAGTTCAGTCGATTTTTCGGAAATCTCTTTTACAGTGCGACAGTTATCTACGACAGATATATAATTGCTTTATCATTTATTGAGTCACTTTCTAGCTTATATAGATAGTACCTATATATAATCAACAACTCTTGACAGTACTCCAAATTTTAGTTCAATGATTTTATCATCGTGATATAATTACTATTGATGGTCATACTGGCTTCTTTACGTTGTAACTGATTTACTAAGTATATCATATCCTCGTTCAATAATTCAATTTTTTAGTTTTAATTTAAACTTCTGATTAATAAAATTACGCAAAAAATTTTACTGTCCGTAACAATCGATATTAATTATTTTTAATATGATTTGTTGATAAATTTATTCAGCTAAGTTATAATTATAAATGTAGTGAGAAACTGACTGAATAATAATAACGTACATCTTATTTACTATATTTGTTACGTTTCATATAATGTTGTCAGAATAAAGAATATTCGAGTATTTAAGTTTTTAAATTCGTTCACTCTGCAGTATCAAAGCATCATCTATTAGAATTCGTACAACTATTTATCAGTGGTTCATTTTATGCAGTTAATACGGTTGCTAAATACTTATAAACCCAGTGAATTTTGATAGAATCTACTCATTTTGCTCTTATATTAATCGCCGTTTAATTTCGACTGAATTTAGTTCAAGTAGTTCGTATCAGAAGTATCCATTATCGTAGAAGAAATTTCGTTTTTTTGCAACATTTTATCCGTTATTCGAATATACAAATTTCATTTTAAAATTTATATTTTTATTGTGTTTCTTTTATTTGTTTATGTTTTTAATATTATATTTACTTAGTCAATGATTAATTTCTGTTAATATCATAATATTTTCATTTAATCACTGCACTATTTGGATTGAATTATTTATATAAAACATTTTTATTTACTTAACAACCGCTTACTCGATATCAATTTTACCCTTGTCCCAACATTGGATTATAAATTTGCATTTTTATTTGTTCTTAATCTTTAGATAGTTTCTTTTTTAAGAACCATACAAATAAGAATTTTATAATGTATCTGATAAAAAAAAATATGGAATTGAACCAAAAATAATGAATTAATTAAATGTGATGAGAAAAAAAATAAAAATTGATTACCCTTACTCTGGAGTTCCAGTATCTATACCGTGGTGAGTTCGGGCGCTCGGTGTGATGAGTGTGGTTTCAAAACCCAAATACTCCGATATTTTCTGAGGGGTCACGGGACTTAACTCATCTTGAACACGTACGCCCATCGTGTTGTTTGTCCTCGCAATCGTTGTGTACTCTAATAATATTATTACAATTGCAATAAACAAAACTCAATATTTTCGGAATTTCGGCGGTCATCTCACTTACTGGTGTACCACAAATATTCTAGTAACAGTAACCGGGCTACGAGGGACGCGTATACTTTCCGATGCACATGAACGTGCTCATTGATAAGCATCTCGAGGATATCTTCGATGATGACCAGTGGTTTTGTAGAAGTCATTTGATTTCCTGTCATCATCTGCTAGCGATGCCATCCAAAACCCGTGGATTACGGTTAAACCTTAGGTTTACTGTAGTAGTTTAATGATATTTTGTAGTATTGTAGATCGAAGTCTAAGGATATTTTCCCCTCCAGGACGATTGCAGGACATCAAGTTACGGTACGACCAACACCTTACGCATTAACACCTATTTTTTCGAATACCGTTTATAAGATTCGTATGTATGTATGTATGTATGTATGTACGAATCACATTTATTCAACCGGGAATATATTTAAGTATAGTAAGATATAATTTACATTATGTGTGTTGGTCGGCCGAAACTATCGTCTCATTGGTCATAAATTCAAACAGTATGAGTGGTTGTTATTAAATTATAGGAAATAACGAGATATTGAAATAATATTTTTATACTGATACGCTCGGGATTCCGTGGTCTCAAAGATCAATTTTTGAGAAGTCCGCGTGCCTAGATAAGTTAGAACCGTTGCTATATCGTAATTATTTTTTTATTTTTAAAGTCAAGTCATCCATACTGTACTAAAAATTACATGAATAGTTTTTAAAATTGGGATATCGTATATAATTATTCCAAATATATCGCAAACATTTTTCTTTTTCAGTATCTAATTATATTTTGGTGATCAATTTATTTTTTTAATTATTTTGTTTCGTAATTATGTCACCATTTATATTATCCAAAAGATAACTGTAGTGGTAGGATAATTATTTCCCTAATGAAATATTGCAGTTATATATGTATCGAATTCGGAATAATATTTTTACCTACACCAAAGATGGCCAAACTTTTTTTGGCCACGATCTACTAAAAATATACTTCACCTTTGAAAATCGACTTTCTTGAAAAAATGTTTTTATTATTAAATAATTATAATTATTAAGAAAAATACTTGCTTAAAGCGTATATAAACATTTATAAAGTATTATAAACTAATTACTAATTACTAAAAATAGTATAATAATTTCTAAAATCTAAAAACTTAAGTGTAATTAACATATTAATATTTATTTTGTTGATCTGGGCATTGTTGAAATGCACATGGCCTAAAAATAAATTCTAACATGATCGACTCTGAAATCGTCCACTATCGATCGTTTGGCTGCCCCTGACCTACACTATAGTGTGATAAATGTAACAGAAAATACAATTTCTAAAGGCTTTTAAAATGTGGCATTGCGTAGTTTGAGAAATATTAAAGTAAAATGAATAAGGAAAATTCGATAGAAATAAACTGGCCATATTTTACGTATTCTGAAAGAACCTAACCTGCAGATATTAATTTAAAAGACCGTAGGTGGGCAAAAAACTGTAGGATAGCCAAAGAATTCATATACCTCAAAACAAAAAACTGTTCAGGTGTCGCGTTCTGAGTATTTAATTAATAATACGAGTAGTTTGGAATAAGTACTATACGCATACGTAAACAAAGAGATGATTGTTAAGATAACCACATCCGTGGATAAATTAAATCATACAAATTATCATCATGCATTCATCAGACACACACGTCACTTCACACAAAATTGAAATAAAGATTATCATTTTTCACATACACATACACTTGCGACAATCATTATAGATATCGGGCATATAAAGGACCCGGAAACAAGTATAAATCAGACAAGTTCTAGGTAAGCGACAATGAGCACTGTCACGCCAGTGTAGGCTATGGTCTGGACTTAGACTTAAACAGTTTATTAAATTATTAGGACTCAGAATATTTCAAATCAGTTATTAAATTTGTTGTACTTAGAATAATTTTAAATAGTTAAAATAAATCACTTTTACACCACAACTAATAATAATTATTTAACAACATCTACCTACTCGTAAGCGTTGAACAGACTTAGCGATACTGATTTACGGTCAATCGGATGGTACGCAACACAAGTTTCGATACTTACATAGTGAACTCAAATGATTAGCAGAAGTTTAGGAAAAATCGTGAAAGAATCTGTAGTGTAAATAACTTTACGAAAATCGGATCGACTTCATATTACATATACCATATTATGTATTGTAGTACTGATAGACCCGATGATCAATACAACACTTTAACATTGTCGAGTTAATTAATTTAATCTTCGATCATCGTTGCGCCAATAGGGTAGTTCTTAGGGTTAAAACCACCCCAATACTGACTGGTTGAAATCGTTCTCCAAATTATAACAAATTATGACAAATTTCACTGGTGGAAACAGTTCACCCCCTAGATACTTTAAACAGTCTTTAATCTTTATGTGATGTGGCGAGCTTTGTAAACAATACCACATCAATCGTACGCGTTAGAGTGCGTACGAACAAAGAAAAAATCACTGCACGAAGGACTTATCGGTTACTCACCCGGGTCATCGATGAAGTTGAACTGGACACACGGTCTCGGCTGAAACTTCGGTGGCCGGCTACTCGAACTAATAACGAACTTTTCCGATCGACCGGGTCGCGTGACAAGAGGCAGGACGAAAAACGTTACAATCCCGTACGACCTCGTAAGTCCGCTTATTCGGTACTTATCTGTCCGATCTGATAATTGCTGAGGTCGACGTGACGACGATCAGCTGGCGTCAGTTTACCAAAAGCGCAGTTTACTTAACCGTGCGTTGTCCGATGCGTTTCGGATCCGCTTTACACCCGCGTGGTACCAGTGGTTGTGCACGTTAACGCGGGACTCCGTGTGGGACCACGGTAACCCGATTACCCGGTATGCGTTACGCTTGGAGTATTTGAAATATTACACTGTTCAAAATATTATTACAACGCGCCGGTTCTCCCTGAATCTGAAACTTCTCTGGACAACGTTAGTTTTTGCTTGTCAATCAAATTTTCAGTGCGCATCATCGAAAGAATAAGTCGATCGTTTCCATTGAATAATTATTGTGATGATTTTTTTTTTTTTTTATGTTAAACGTATCACCTGTCAAACTTTGAAACCGAATGTCAACGGTAGTTGACGCAAAACTTTCGAGAAATGTTTTTATTTTTCGTCGAGAATGAACTCGATGTAAACGGTACTCGACGAAAAACGAACGTTTTAGAATAGTTCAATACCAACCGACGGTGAAACGAGAGAAACTATGGAATTCGATTGCTGTTTCGAAGAAAATCGAATTGTTTTTCTGTTTAGAGAATTACTGCAGCAACCAAGATGCGAGTTTTCAGTTTAATTTTGACGCGTACGCAATTATTCTTTTTTCACTTATATAAACAAAGCGAAACGATTGTCTGTCACCCAATCTCCATACATGTTACGCCGTATCATATTATATTAATTCATTAATAGTACTCGTATTATTTATAAAACACCAATATTTTTGACAGTAGGGAAAGGAAAAAAAATTCTAAAAGATAATTCATTTCAAACTAAAAATTGGTATTTGAAACATGTTCAATCGCAATATTTTTTTTATTTATTTATTGACACTTCAATTTTTTTTATATTATTTTATTTTATTTTAAAATGACTTACCGTGGTCATTTGATCGTAAACGCAATGTATATTCAAAACATATTTATTTTTGTATTATCCACTACGCGCATTGCAAACGAGTTTTATGCATACAATTCGACGCACGCAAGTAACCGAATCGTCAAATGTTTCGTGTGTTCTTTGATTATAAGTTTAAGCATTCGCTTTTTGCACGCACTCGCGTGTCACCAAATGAACTCAACATATCCTCGATATAAGAAACCATTACGTGCGGCATGATTTACATATAATAGTACAGCATTTGCCATTTATAAACAGTGTTGTGTTTTATCCAGATAAATAATCTAGATAGGTATATTTTTATCATTTATCTCATTCATATAAATGGGAAAATATTTATCTGAGCCAATAGAAGATCTAAGATATCGAAGATAAATAATTAAATAATCTGAATAAAATATAATTTTTATATTTCTTTAGATTCTGAACGGAGCGAAAAATTTATTAATTTTATAATCATGTGTGTAAGTTAAACCATTTTGCGGCAAAATTTATTTTTATTTTTTGCTACAAATCAAAAACTAAAAACTGTACTTGAAATTTTCGTCAAATTACAATATTATCTATACATAATTTAATTTTCATAATATTTTGACTTTTTTTGAGCTATTTATAGTCAGTTGAAATTTACGATTATTCTTTTTTTATATATTTTTTTCCTAGAATTTACGATAAAAATAATTAGTTTCCTATGAATTATACCTTACCTTTGTCTAAATATTTAAAAATATATTTTATAGAACACTGTTTATATATATACAGTTATGCAATAATGTTGGAGAAATTTTCTTATATATAAATAATTACTATACAAGACATTTAAAATCAATACATACACTATCGTTACACAAGAAGTAATAAATATTTATTTTTTTTATTTTTAATTAAGTGCCTATTTGTGACTTGAAGGCTCGACCAGAAAGCTGAAACTTAGCAATGTAATCATGACATTAGGATTTAAATTATCATATTAAATGTAGTATTGATTATATGTCTGCATTATATTTTATTAAATATGTGAACATTTTCATAAATGTATACTTCATTTATTTACTTTTTAATCAAAACCTTAAAGTGTATCTCAAATTAATGAAATTAAGTAGTTTTTTGACCAACTAACTCACAATATGATCTCAAATTAAATTTTATTACTTTATTTCGCGTAATCTAAATTTAACATTATCTGTAATGAATTGTTTCATAACTATATTGAAATTAAAAATTTTAACAAAATCGAGTGAGGAATTAAGTCCACATACTTTCATATTATAATATACTTCTCGGTAAATTGCTAAAAACACTATCAATTTGAAATTAATTATTTAGATCTGTATTCTTATTTATAATCAATATATTCGAATTAAAAATTAACGTGTTACTTAAGATTATTAGGCAAAATTTACTACTAAATCAACACATAGCACATAGGTAATATAAATTTCAGTAACAATTACATTTGGCCGATGAGAATCGAAATATTAAATCTGTTTATTATTACTATTATTAATTAAAGCGTTACTTTGTATATGTCTATATTAAACAGAAAATTGTATAAAAAATTAATTACACTTTGATTTATTTCACTGATTAGTTTTATATTTTATTTTTTAATTTAATGCAAGTCAACCATAAACTTAAGGGTATTTATTATTTATCTGTATCTTTATCTAAATTGGTTTGAAATCTAAAAAACTGAAAAGAAAATTACATCTGATTATGATAATCTGTTTGAATTTCCAATTTTAAATTGTATGTGTAGTCAAAAGTACAATACTATACAGTAATGTTTATCCAGGAATTCAAAATGTTTCTGCTTCAGGTATTGTTTCAACTTAAGCAAAGAAATACTGGAACAATATTATAATTATTCATTTATTTGATCAATCCTAGCAAAAATGTTTTATTTATTGCTAACCAATAACTTGGTTGCATGCAATTGCATTTACTGAAACGAACTTGGGTCGTGACCCAATAACGTAGAAAAAATGTTCTCTAGATTATTGTCGAATGGTTTAGTACCATGACTCCGAAATCATGTAGGTTCAATTGACACTAGAAAACTCTTGCTAGATCGAATGAACCATTAATAATAAATTGATTTTGGTCAACTTGAGAAGGAAATGAAGGAAATAGAGCGGAACATAGTAATAATATCGTAGTTAATTGTTTAAATCGACTGTAATATTGTATGAAGTAAAAACGTGTTGTGTTTACGTCATGCCGTGTTGTAGACAATTATATAATATATGGTATGCGCTAAATTCATTTGAGCAAGAGTAATTTTACAGATTCGTGCTTTTAAACATATACGTATTAAGAAATGTAATAATACGAACAATGAAATATTAACTGTGAGTAAAAACTTACATATATGTAAATATATTTAATCATAAAATATTTTATTACTAACCTAATAAATGGAAAAGGGTATTATCGTATATACTATGTATACATACATATTTTAATTTTTTATCATAGAAACATGCGTCGTCATACGGTCGTTAATAGAAAAAATAAATAACAAAAAATGCTTTAAACACATATTAAAACAATGCTTCGTTCGGCATGCATAATAATTAGTCTCATGGTTTTTTTACTGTCGAGAATCACTTATAGTCATATGAACCATTACGTTTTAACAAAGGATGTTTGTCCAACAGTTGTTTTCGTAAATAATATTGATATTATAGCAGTGTCACTTTTGGTATTGTGCACACCACGTAAAGTGTCCAGTTGAGTGATTTAAAAATGATGTTCAACGGTCTAATACTCGGTGCTTTGTTTTATAGTACGATATCAGTTCTTCCAGTTGATGTACCAGAATGTAAAAATAACCACGTTCTCCCCACAAACCATCGCAGGCTTATTCTCATTTTACATTGTTTTTTGCCATTGTACATGGTAAACCGTACAAGTATTAGCCCCGTATAAGCTTGTGTTGAGCTTCAAATGCCTCGAGATGTCTGTGTAGGAGTTATTTGAATGTTTTTTCATCATCTTTGACTGCGAGCATCAGGATGATACGCCTTATTAGGTATTATAGTAACAAGATGTGATATCCGATAGCGATCTGTAAAATCATGCATCGCAAATAAATAGGAAAGCAAATTACACGTAAAATACATGCGTCGCGAAAAATGTGAAAAGTACAGACGAAATCGACCCTAACAAATAATCAGAGAAAGAAAACGTCAATGGATTATGCTTGAAGGTTTTCAAAGTTGGAGACAAAGAATGGTATTATATATGAAGACCGACAAAAAGAAAAAAGAATGCAGTTGATGAATAAAACGAGGTTTCATTCCGTTACATAACATTTGATCCTAATATAATCAATTATTCAAACATTGAGATGACACCAGTTGTTATGAATACTATAAAAACAAAAAATTGGAACCGTAATTTTATTGAAACGCTGAAATAAACCAAACAAATACTCTTCAACTAGTGTACCACAAGCTGTCCAAAGCAAATTTTCCGTATGAATGATTTCACTTCAAACGACATTTTACAATCTTAACTTAATGGTTATGCACTTACATACATAGTAAAAACATATTTTATTTTTTTAGAAGTTCTACAAAAATATTGTATTTTTCTAAACCAAATATATTATAAAAAATACACTTATAATATTTCATTAAAAATGTTCCATATTTTGATTTCAATCCGTTATGAGAAATTATTTAGCATAAGTATTTTAACAATATTTTATATGATTTATTAAATTTTAAAAGTATGTGTGTACATAATGTTTACACAAATATGCATATATTTTTATTTAATCATAAATAGTAAAGACAATATTCAAAATATTTATCTAATCAAAAACTAAATTACCAAGTATAATGCGATTCCTGTGAACATATAATTTATAAGTTGCATATTTCCTCCGACCAACCAGTTGACTGTTAATAATTATTTTATTTGTTTAATATACTTCTAAAAACATCATTTTTAATTTAAAATTAAGACATCAAATATTTGTTGACCCATTTAATATAGTTCAAATACAGTTTCAACATAATTACAGTGTAGAAATTCAATATATTGTGTGAAATAATTTTTCAACTCGTTTTATTGAAACCGATAAAAGAAAAAAATTCAATCGTATTATGCGTGTTGTGTATTTAAACACGTGGCTATTATTTTTATCCCCGATTATCATTAATGTTTATCAAATATGAACGATGTATAGTTAGTAATATTATAGGTAAATTTTTGTTTAATCGATGCTATTGGTTATAGTCTAGATTTATTACACGAACACGCAGGGTGTAGGCATTCGGTAAAATAGATTAGTCAGCACAAAACGTTCTTTATAATGCGTTTGTCCGAGCAATTAATCAAAGAGTATTGTATGGGTTTTAATAAAACGTTTCAATTACGCCATGGAAACGTCCCACACTATCAATTTCGATTATTGATTCAAGCTATCTGATATGTATGCTACGTCACCTGATTTTCCATTTTATAATAAGTCGTCGTAAAGTAATAAGACGGGATATTATATACGTTTTTGGTAATTATGATATGATATATTTTATCGAATTAATATGTCAAATTCATATCCATGCGTTGTACAAAAGAAACGGAGAAGAAAAATACACCCTTTTCGCACTCACAATCACTCACTGCTTCTTTTTCGAATCCTTCATATCTTATTATGAAGGAAAATGATAATATCGTTTTCTGATGCTCAGGTCATATTTTTCTCCTGTTTAAACAATAGAAAACTAAAATACATTCGCTACATGTTATTATTTCCTTTTTTTTTTTCTTATAATCTTACAAAACAGTTTTCGTGTTAGACAGAGAAAACAAATTCGATTAAAAATGTGCACATTAAATTACAATGTGCGTTCTCCTAAGATGTCTTCTATTATTTGTACCTAAACGCAACACACGTACAAGTGTCATCACCTTTTTCTTCTTCTAGATGTGGCGGCAGTAGACGGGTAGGTGTGTGAGCTTTCTTCCGACGCATCGATATTTGCTATTCCGAATGGGTGTTCGGACGTGTGTAATCTCTTAACGGGCGACACCCACTGATTTCTATCACAGTTACCATCTATATTCTGCCCCTACGCCACCACCACCATAACCCTCACCTTCTGCAAAGACACCCTTGAGCAACGTCCCTCGGGACAATGCACGTTAATACGTAATACGCTTTCAGAGGTACAACGATACACAGGGCTAAAATACAATTTTTTTTGAAGGCATGTAAGAACGTGTAAGTTACCTATGTATAGGTTCAGAAAAAAAAAAAAAATGATTTTTGTACTACTGCAGTGATAGCAAAATAATAATACGTATTCGTAAAGTTGAAACCGTGTTAACTGGCAGAAAGAGTTTACTATCCCCTTATGTTTATACTACCGAAATTCAAAGCAACTTTATATCATCGATTGCTTATAAAAATAATTTTCAAATAATAATGTTCATAATATTTTATCATTAATTAGGTTCTAATATTTATTAAATATATTCACGCTTAATAATACCACCAAAATATGTATCAGTGATTTCTATTTTTATTTTTATTTTAATTTTTTTTTAATTTTATTATTTAAAACGAATCAGAACACATATGTTCTTACGAACATAGAGATTAATTCAATTAATTAGGGTCTTTAATTAGTTGAAAAAATTATCTATATTTCTTTTTTATTATCTATAGTTCTCGGTTTTAATCCTTGAATTTTTTTTTTTTTTTGATTCCTAGGTTGAATGACCGCGCACCATTCGTGGCTTTTAGATTGGCGTGAACATATTTACATTATTATTTTTTTTTTTTATTCAGTCTTAAAGGTGTTCCATTGCCATCATGAATTTTTCTGTTTATCGTGGATCATAAGGGTCTTTAAATATATCTTTGAGTATTTGTTTTAAAAGGTGTAACACGTTTCCACCAAAAGTAGACTTTTCCCTTTTCCACCAATACCTGTTTCCAGCAAATGAGATAGAATATCTATACTTTTCGTGAGTTTTTCGGATTCATGTAAAATATATATAAATATGCACACACAATATAATCAATGTATATTGTACGTTTATCATATTTAATTATATGATAAACTATTATCGTACTTATCTTTTATGTCGATTGACCATGATAATATCTAAATAATCAAATATTTTATGAACAAGTAAAAAGGTTGCACAGTTTAAATAGTGCATCACAACTGCGTGTGTGAAAAATAAAACGTAATTCTTAAAATGTTTAATACTGTGATGGCTAAAGTTATTGAAAGTAAAGTTTAAAAACAACTCTAGTATTAAACAACTTTTAATTTTTTATTAGATCAGTTAATAAATCTAATATAAACATTTGTTGGCGATGTATTAAAAAAATTTGTTCCGCAAAAGTGTATACTGATAATAAAAATGAAATACTATTGGATCAATACATTATACATAACCACAAACCATATTCAACAATAGCAATTGAAAGACAAATTATAAATTCGAATTGTAAGAGAAAAGCAATTGATTATCCGTGTACTAGACCTAAAAAAATAACTTTGAAAGAAATATCTGAAATGGAAGTTATGTCTAATTTTACAAACAATGATGTAAAGTGATTAAGAAAAACTATTTACGACGCTAGTAAAAAAATTGCTACCAGAAAACCCAAAAAATATTGCAGAAGTACATGAAACATTAATTAACATAAGTACAAATATGAAACAAGGTGAACCATTTTTGCTAATTAATGTTGAAGAAAAACATCATCATTTTACATGTGAATAGAACATTCGATTTTTATGTGAAATAGATGATTTATATATAGGCGGAAGTTTGAAGTCTGCTACTAGATTTTTTATGCACATGTTCACAATTCTTAGTATCAAAAATGATCATTATACACCATTAGTTTTTTTTTTCATTACCTACCCGATAAAAATATGAACACGTATATTGATACATTCAAATTTATTGTTGATGAATGTTCGTCGATTCATCATCGTTTATCACCAAAAAGTGTAACCACTGACTTTGAAAAGGCGATTTTAAACTCTGTTAATGAAATTTGGCCACAGAAAAAAATAATAGGATGTCGATTTAATTTAACGCAGGCTTGGTATCGTCAATTGCAAAAGCTCGGATTGTCGACCGAACACCGAAATCCATCATCTGAAATTGGCATTTGGATACACCATACTTTTGATTTACTTTTTTTAGAATCGACTGAAGTCACTGAATGCTTTGTTGAAGATTTTATGTCAAATCAACTTATCAAGGAACGAGTTGAAAAATACTCAGATTATTTGTTAGAATTACATTGATAAAAATAGTATGTGTTCACCGACACTGGGCGTCTATATCAAGTAGCCTACTACGGATAACCAACGCATGCGAATCATTTCATTCGAGGTTCAATCAAAGTTTTTATAAAGAAAGTCCTCCGAATACAAAATGGCTAACCGTTCTATAACAGAAATTCAGACGATGTGTACATCAAATTAAAAACTACTTACATATCAAATAATCCACACGATCATACTGTAAGAATCCAACAAAAGAAAAATTATCATCTTATAATGGAATACAAAAATGGAATAATTGGAAGGTAACATATTGCGTTTAATAAAGTACTATACTAAATATATTTATTAAAAACAAAATTTTGTATTAAATTTCAGGTACGATTTTGTGAAAAGTATATCCTACAATTTTAAAAAAATCATCAACTAATTTTATACATAGTGTACATAGTTACAATTTATATAACTAAGGATCGTATACCATAATATATCATTTTTTTTAAATAAAATTTAAAAATATAATATTTTCCAACCTATTTTGTATATATTATATAATTTTATTGAATTAATTTATTGATTGAAATTTATTGAATTAATAGTATATGTTAAATAAAATTATTAGTGCTTTTAATTTAAGCGTAGTATATAATTATTTTGGTAAAAAGTGATCGTTTGGTGGAAATGGATATTGGTGGAATGGGCATCGCCCGTTTTAAAGTATTTGAGTTTATTTATTTTTGTAGGAAAATATGAAATGCATTTGAGAACTGATTAGTGTTCAAATTATTGAGGTGTACAATCATATAGTTTTATTTGATGATTTACTGAGGAATATAGAATTCTCATTCGAGCGTAGTCTTACTTGAGTTTTTATTTAAGTGGGTTTTCACGTTATATCTCTGTCCACGAAGACTTTGATTAACTTGACTGTGTTGTCTTTATTGTTCAATATTATATAGTTATTAGTAGGTTTAAGGACTTATAGCTCTAAAAAATACACAAATATGCATGCAAATATGCTTCTAAAATCATTATAATATGCATTTATATGCATTAAAAAAAAAAAAAAATGACCACATAGTACACAAAATAAAACGTGTCCATCGGATGTAAATGTATCTTTAAACTTCGAAACAAAACTTTGTAGTCGGCTACTCGTAGACTGTTGGACTTTCGGCATTACACAATGTTACAAAATATGTATGACGTTTTATGTATGATTCGACATTGCGTGGTAGCGAGACGCAAAAATAACGATGGATAATAATCGACTGAACTGAACACTTAATAAATAATCTATTATTCTATATCAACTATTATCTTTATCAACATCCGGTCGATATCCAGATACGATCGATACGGGTTTATAGTATTATTTATACTTACACAAAAATTATAACGAGATATGTGAGGTAGTTTGCTGATAGCATATTCCTGGAAATATTAAATACTAATTATTAAGTACATTTTTTTTTCGATCGTTTGAAATATGTACTTATAGTTTTAGTTTTAAATTTAAAAAAATTGTCAAAATATGCAAAATAAGCATAACAATTTTAAAATATGTACTCTCTTGTAAAATCTATGAAATATGCAAAAATATGCACATTCAAATTTTAGATCTGATATCATGGCATCGAGAAACGAATTTATTTCGCACTCTGGTATATTTAACAATAATTAAAAAAGTATGCAAATGTTAGAAATCCCTAAGCCTAGTTATTAGTTATTTGTGAAAATATACTATTTTTAACGTTTTATGGCGAAAGTTGTTGTTGCCTTTTTTATTAGTTTCATATTAAGTTTCCATTTTTTAGCTCTTTGGTGACTAGATTCAGAGATAATTCGAGTAATTTATAAAAGAGACCGTTGAGAAATTCTAACCTGTTATTTGTAATTAAATTAAAAAAATTCACAAAGTATGTAATTATTATTATGACTATTATTATATTATTATATTTTTTTCTCCAAAAAAATGATTTCACGTTATTGCCTGAAAACTGTAAAAACATTCGGTGCCCACACCGGACGTCAGTAGAATAATAATATACCTACTCAATTTTCACGTGTATTGTTAAATGCAACTACTAACCTGATGTAACCTAACTTGGGTATCTTTCAGGTGTCATGGATCAGGAAACGTGACTTACATATACTGACGGTGGGCATACTGACGTACACAAACGATCAGCGTTTTCAATCGCTGCATTCCGACGGGTCGGACGAGTGGACGCTCAGGATCACGTCGCCGCAGATCAAAGACTCAGGAACATACGAGTGTCAAGTGAGCACCGAACCGAAAATCAGCCAAGGGTTCCAACTAAACGTAGTCAGTGAGTATAATATAGATTATTGTATTATATCACTGTCGTGATTGTATCGTCCCGAATGATGGGACCATTGTTGCTGAATTCCAAGACTATATCTCAAATATGATCAAATTTAGTCGAGTGGTTGCGAATGAGTGGGCATGTGTGAGTATGTGTACCGCTTTTATCATTGCGCGAAATGCATTACTAATGATTGGAAAAATATATCTTATACACACGCGATCAGCCTCAGTGGAGCATATAAAAACATTAATATATTTAAACAGCTGACACTCATGAGACCTTTGGGACGAATTAATACGAATAAATATTTAAATTTTACTGAATTTTTAAAAATTATTTAAGACGTACTATTACATATTATTATTTTTAGTATTACTATTACCGTTAATGATTATTAAGGCGTATAATACATATATATATTTACAACGGTAAAAAAAAAAAAATTTAAATTATATGACAATTTGCTCGACATTAGACTGGAATTATCTAACTAATAACAGTGAAACCGCAACACCTATTTTGAGACAAAATAGCCAATTTGCTAACTGCGATGATTTTCATGGGAGTTATTTTAATTTCATCAATATTAGTTTTATTTTTTTTTCCTTGTTTTACAACATGTTCTTCATTCTTAAAGATTCTAGAACCATTGATATTGTCTTCAATGTTCAATGATAATTCTTCGATTTTGAGACATCCATCTATTAAAAAAAGTTATTGTACATCCGTTAGACATACTGTTTAACTGATTTCAATAGCTCACTATTCAGATCCTCTATTCTTGTTAAACAACCAATATTATCCCTGGAATCCGGCTTGTAAGAAACAATTAGTAACTGTTTCCTTATTCATTTTTTTTTGATAGTTACCGTAGACCACAAAATTGCATCAAGAACCGTTACGTTTGTTTTCTGTATTCTCGGTATGCATTAACAAAATTACGTGTTTTAAAAGACTAATGCGGTAGTGATTTTTAAATTTTTTTTTGTAATCCCGCAGTCAAGCAGTTAGTAAGTTGAAGTCACGTTTGGTGGAAAGAATACATGTTTCACATTCTTTAAGTTCAAAGGGGGGGGGGTGACTGGTCACGTTTCTATTTGTTTGTCCTTTCTTTGAATCCAGATCCGTTTAAATCCTTCCGACGCATATAATATCATCTACACGAGTATACATACCTTTACAAATTTTTCTATCTCTTTATGTAAAAACTGTTGTTGGTTTTTCGAAATTATTTGACATGTACAATATGTTTAATACATTATTTTATTATACGTATTATGAGACTTTGCAGTATTTGTGTAGATGCTGCGTGTATAGTTTCACACTCAATTATGTATAGCTTTGGATCAGAGCCTAAAATAGTGCGACTACGTAAGACTATAACGCACTTTGTTAAGTACAAAGAGTACATTTTGGTAGTTTAAAGTGTATAATAAAATCTTATTCATTTGAGTAAGTTACTCATACAGTTAAAAGTTAAACAGCTACTTAAACCAATATCGTTGAATCGGTTTACACTGAATAGCGAAAAAATTACATAATTTCAAGAATACATTAAAATCAATTTTTGGCTGAAGTGAAGGCACTTCTTTAACTACAGATTTTATGTATTAAAATTAATATTTTACTCTCCCCTTAAGTTTATTAATCCCTCTAAATATTTAGATATATTTACTTACAAACGTGTTTTGATAAAACATTGAACAAAGTCGTCTCTCGGGCTTGTTATATACGCATTTGCTTTTTAAAAGATTAAAATATGTGTACCTACCTACCGTTGTGTTATGTATAGTTACATGTTTAATTAAGACTTCAGATTAATTTACTTTTTACCTTTTTCATCAAAAATCATGGTAGTATTATTAATATGTATTTTTTATATATAATTTCCAATCATTATATAAACGACTTAATGGGTGTTACATTTAAAATAAAGGAAAATTGGATGATGAATAATTCTTCAATCTTAATAATACTTATTTACTAATGACAATATTCGTTTTAACTTTCTTTTTTATGATGCGATTTTATTTTCAAATAACATATAGTCACTAATGAAGGTAACCATCAAATTTTAATTATTATTTTTGTTTTTAATACTATGAAAAAAAGTTGTTACGACCAGAACCGAAAAGTAAATAAAAGTTTCATTAGTATACCATGAAATAATAAATGTTATTAGCTTTTATAATATTTTAAAGTGTTTTATATTCTTCAGTATTAATAATTTTAAAGTTGTAGCATTTAAGTAAAATCTAGTTCAAATGAAAAAATCAAACAAAGTCAAATATCAATTCCACTTTACCAGTTTAAGTCGTAAATATACTTAAGTTTTTTTTTTTTTTTTAAGACAAATCATAAGTTATTTTCTTTTCATTTTTCATACATGAATGATCTAGTATATTATTTTCATTCAGTTTCTTTGAATATCCGAGAATAATGTACACCAGTATAATATATCACTTATTTCGATTTTCTTTCGTCAATATTATATTTGATGTTGTCTTATAGAAATTATACAATTCCAATTATAAATTTCAGAATTAATATAAATATTTATAAAAACAAATAGCTTACAAACGATAATGCAAAGTTCATAGTTGCAAACCCAACTTAAAAAAAAAAATCTTCATAGATTTCAAATATTTATTGGTATTAAAATATTTACAATATTTTCAAAAGTTCCAGTTAACTTTAAAAGCTGAAGTATTAATAATTGGTAGCTTTTTCATCGTCATCAATTTAATAGACCTTTTGTTTTTTTTTTACTGTATTTTATTAATCACGTAATAAAAATTTTAATAAAAATTTAAATTTCAACTATGAATATTAAACACAACATTCTTTAAACATGTAATTTATTTTTTAAATGCAATACAGAGTTATATCTTTCAAATAAATAACTAGATTACTCCTGAAAATGATTTTCAAGACATGCTCAAGACATATATTTTACAAAACTATTTTATCTATTACGTATAAAATATACAATAGTATTATATAAGATTATTTGATCAGTTCTATGCGTTCTGTGCATGAGCTTGCACGCTCATCACGTCGTGCACAAAATTACAATCAGCATTATTATTATTATTATAATTTGATTATTTTTACGTGTTAGTACGATGTACATATTCATCTGTCATGTCTCTTTTCAAATCACATGTTTCATCTAGGCGGAATTTATCGTGTTTCTCTTCTACCAAACCACATACAAATTTAATGTAAAGCATAATGGATGTGTCTCCAAACCGTTTTCCTTCCCTCCCATAGATGACGGATATAGATTCATAAGGACATGGATTCAACTTCCATAGATATTCATAAGTAGTGTTACTAACTACTCTGCGCTGAAACGGATTTCATTACTTTTGTCGATACCGACGGTTACTTTACTGCTACTATGAAGGGTATCTTCCTGATTATCAAAACTCGCTGTTGTGTTGATTACTTTAAAATCTTCAATTATTGCAATGACTCGGATATAACAGCCCACACGTGGTCACCCCGTCGTATACGTCCAATCAGAGTGTTTAACCGCTATCTACATCATACCTTATCAAAGCCCACGGGGATTTGGAATTCTCCGTCATAAGTGTACTAAACGTCTACTGCAGAGTAAGTAAAAGAGCTTTACAACTTTTTAATACTATCCTTGATTCAAACGAATTCGATCAGAGCATTTACTAACCATTTTCCTTCCTGAACTCCAAAACAGTGGTCACTAAATCGTACCATGCCCGTTTCACAACACAATACAAACCGTGTCATCGATAGGGTCGCACACGCTCCTACTGTAATCAACCGCCAAATGTGTCAAATGCAGCAACGAAAATCTCGCCGAGGACTGTGTCAAATCATCGGAACTACCTGAAAATTGTGTGTTACGTTCTGGTGCGCATACTGAGAATTGTATATGCTATCATTACTAAAAAAATAATGTCAAACGCTTCTCACAAGAAAGATAATCCTAAAATTACGACACTTTCATCATCAATAGTGCCTACAAATGTCTCGTTAGCATTAGCTGAACCCTCGTTCCCCAAATATCCGATGCAAAGAAAAACTTAAAGCAAAAACGTACGTAGAATCAAATATAGGCAATTCAAACAACTGTGAAACCGAACCTGTTCCAAATATTTTATCTGAGTTTATAACGTTATTAAAATCTCTTGTCGCCCTATAAGTTTCCCTTTTATCAATACTGAACACATTGATTTTAAAGAAAACCATAATTCCTTAATTACTTATGTCCTTAGTTCACTGAATCCAAAATCACAAACACCAATTCTCGTTATATCGTTGTAATTTTAATTATGATACATTTTATTATCTTCCTAAGATTATTTTTTAGTTTCAAATATTAATATTACCACCGTATATATTTAATATTATAATATTGTACAGTACAGTCGTTACAGCCAAGGCGTTAGTACGTTTTGCTCACCTCACTCCGTTATCTTACAAACTTTGTCTTCATTGCAGTCGTGGTGTCTTGTGCTTTTATTTTACATTGTTTCTTCATCATATTATTATTATTTCTATTCAATAAATACTTACTATGGATAATGAACGTGATGAAATTCCTAAATCTATAAATTAACTCAAGAAATCACACAACAAACTTGTTACTTTGGTGAACTCCCATACGGAAATACTATCAAATATAGTATCGAAGGTTAAAGACTTAGTTCAACGTTTAGATTTATTATCGGCAGATAATGAGTCATTAAAACATAGAGTTCTTTCTCTGAAAAACAACGTCAAAATTATTGAACAAACAAATTCCAATCCACTTGGTAATAATATTATTGGTAATAACCTAATCAATGAAATGATTGATAGACAAGAAAAAAAAAAATATTTTATTTTTCAACTTTATTGAAGCTGCTCCTATTTCAGATTCTCATGCTAATGATATGTCGATTATTATTGAAGTATTTAATTTTTTACAACTAGATACTCAGATAACTCATATTTTTTGCTTGGGTAATACTTCAACTCGATCTAATAAAGCAAGACCTCTAAAAATCATTCTTCAAAATCAAAGGGATGCTTTTAAGATTTTTCGATCCAAAATAAATTGAAATCCTCGAAAAATTGGAAAAATCTTTGCTTTGCTTCTGATCAAACTAAAATTCAACCGGATTTTATCTCCAGGCTTCGTGATAAACTTCTTCATAGACGATCAAATGGTAAATCAAACTTAATTATTAAATACTTTAAAAGAACTCCAACTATCACCACTTTAAAAAACTAAGTTATCATGCCCCTTCTTTTTTCACTGTAACTACCATAATGTCAGAGGTTTTAATACCAAATATCATACTTTAAAAACTATTTTTCCCCTCCTAACTTTTGATGTATTTATTCCAACCGAAACCTGGTTACATAATTCTGTTAATAGAACTGAACTAGGTTTTTCAAATTTCTCAACTTTTAGATGTGATAGAAACCCTAATAATAGCTCGTTTACTAGAAGCGGTGGTATTTTAATTGCTGTTAATAATAAATTTGTATCCCTTAAATTTGATATTGACATTAAATTCTTTAGAATTAATGCTCTTTTTAGTGAAAGTAAAGAACAATTATAAACTTATCTTATGCTTTATATACTTCCCGCCAAACTCCCTTATAAAATTCATATTTATCGTTTATCGAAATTATTGAAAAATTAATTTTAAATTATCCCAATGTAGATTTATAATTTTTTGGCGATTTAAATTTACCAAATTTAAAATCAGCTCATATTTATAATTTATCCTCAACTGAAAATATATTTAACGAGAAACTATCAATATATTAAATTTATTTTAATGTAACACAAATAATTGCTTACTGGATATTGTTCTATCGAATTCTTATGATTATCATAAGAATCATCCCCCCTTGTCAGTTAATTTTTTTCTTCTACCCCATACATCACACCCCTCCTCTCTTGTGAACTTTCTCACTATTGAAAAAAAGTAGACTATGGATCCATTATTTCATTCTTGACCTTTTTTAATTGGTTTGATTTTTTTAAAGTTAATACAAACATTGATGTTCTCATCGATAAATTTTATCTTGTTTTGTCTTCTACCATTGATTCTTATATTCCTAAAAAAGTATATGTTAATCATAAATTTCCAATTTCGTTCTCTTATGATCTTAAATCTGTAACTAAACAAAAGAAAACTGCGCATTTTTTCTATAAGATTTCAAATTCTCACTCCGATTATTCGGTGTTTTCTACTACAAAATGTAAAATTCAAAATAAAATAGATTTTGGTAAATATTTACTTAAAACTCAAAATTCTATTAAAAAAAACTCAAAATTATTTTGGTTTTATATTAAAAACCTTAAATATTCTCCTGATTTCCCAAGCTGGCTAGAACTTAATGGTAAAATAGCTGAAAATGGTCAAAGTATAGTAAATCTATTTAGCATTTATTTTTCCTCAGTTTATAATAAAACAATTTTTTCCAGTACAGAATATCCTTTTTCCATTTTTGAATCTTTCGATACTAAAAATAGTTGTGTGATAAATTGTATGGATGTTTTCCATGAATTAGATATTTTAAATTCTAAATCCTCTACTAGCCCAGATGGATTATCCTCTTTATTTTTATATAATTGTAGATTTATTATTACTCTTATTATTTATCAAATTTCTACTTTATCTTTAAAACAGGGCTATTTTACGTTAAAATGGAAAACCAGCTATATTAATTCCATTTTTAAAAAAGGCAACAAATCATTTATATACAATTACCGTCCCATTTCCATTATTTTTATTATTTTCAAATTTTTTTCAAAAATCATAATTCAAAGCTAACCCCCTTATTTAAGAATATTCTTACTACACAACAACACAGATTTCGCAATAATAAATCCACATTAACTAATTTAATTACCATAAAACAATTAATTCTAAAGTCTTTTTCAATGGGTAAACAGACTGATATTATTTATACTGACTTTGAGAAAGCCTTTGATAGGATAAATCATAATATACTTACCCTCAAACTTAATAAAATTGGTTTTGAAAACCCTTTATTATCCTGGATCAATTAATTTTTATCTCAAAGAACTCAGCTAGTTAAAATAAAAAAATACATATCTAATTCTATAATAGTCACTTCTGGAGTTTCTCAGAGTGACCACCTCTCTCCACTTTGATTTAATTTGTTTATTAATGATATTGTTCTTTCCATTAAATACTCAAATATATTACTACTCGCTGATGATATACATTTTTTTAAAATTATCAAATCACTAACCAACGCTGAAAATTTACAAAAAGATTTATTTAACTTTAATAAATGGTGTGTGTAACTTCAATGAAATGTCATTAAATTTAAATAAGTGTCAAACTATTTCATTCTCAAAAAAAACCAATCAATATTTTAACGTTTAATTATAAATTAAGCAATCATGTTCTATTCCACTGTTCTCTAGTAAAAGATCTTGGGACCTCTTTTGATTCCAAACTCTTATTTACTGACCATATAATATCTACGAAAAATAAAGCCCTCTCCATGTTAGGCTATATAATGTGTAATATTTCAAATTTTAATGACCCCTTCACTCTTAAATGTCTTTATACCTCTCTCGTAAGATCTCACTTAGAATATGCCTCAATAATCTGAGACACTCAAAAATAAAAATATATATGTTTATATATATGTTTTATAAAAAATATATGTTTCATTAATCAAATAGAATCTTTACAAAATAAAGTCCTTCGTTTTATCTGTTTCAAGTGTAATATTTTAAGGCCCTCTCATTCTGCTTACGAAAATATTTTAAACTTATTAAACCTAAATCCTCTTCAAGAAAAGAGAAATGTCTCATATGTAAAATGTTGAATTAAAATTCTAAACAATAAGATTGATGACCCTTTTCTATTGAGCCAAATTAATTTTAATATAAATACCCATAATTTTAGAAATCAAAAGTTATTTTATATGACAAATTCTTCACTTAAATAAATACATTCATCCTTCATAAATTTGTTACTAACCCAAGGTAACTATTTTAAGGATACTATAGAGCTTCCCATATAAGAATTTGTCGTTTAAATTTTTTCTCTTAATTTATCTCCTTTTATACTATATTTTCATTTTTGATTAAACTTCCATTAATAAATTGCTGTATATTGTTCAGACTTGAATTAATAATTAATTTAAAAAGAATAATTAAGTCCGTTTTCATGAATAAACAAATAAATAAATATTAACCGATGGGTATATTATGATGTTTTAATTTTAATTGGATTATATAATCATCACATTAGAATTTATTATTATAAGTAATCATATTATTATTATTATATTCACCAATATGTTAACTATACTTTTAATTTTTGAGCTAAATAGGTATACTGGTAGCTTAATAAAGAAAAAAAAGAAAGATTTTTTTCTTCTAAAAGGAAAATATTATATTGCGATATGTTAATTTATAAGTATTTTGTTAACAAAGCTGTCAATATCGTTTACTCGGAATATTTTTATAAACCTAAGATGTACACGATTTTTTTCAACGACATAATTCTTAAGCTCATTCTAATCGATCTAATTATATAAACCAGTGGCGTATTTATGGTGGGGGGGTTTCACCCCCAAAAAAGAATAAAAAAAAATTGAAAAGATCAAATTTTAAACATATCAGTATTATAATAGTTTTAGTTTGTTTATTCAATAAAGTATTAAAGTATAACGAAAAAAAAAAAAATATATATATATATATATATATAAAAAAATTTAATATCGCTAGTAATTAAATTTTAATCGGATAATAATAATAACAATCGACCGCACGGCATTCACAGACATATGGTACATAAATAATCTAATGTGGAGAAATTATCGGTTGCTATGTTGATATCCTTTCCATGCTATCGATTCATTGAGATTTAGACTTTCAAACTGATGAAGTTATTGATGATTTGGCAAATAAAAAACGAAAATTAGAATTTATAATATTATTTGTAATTTTGTTATAGTAGTTTTTCAGTAGTTTGATTTCAATAAGTTAATAAAAAAACCTAAAAATAAGTTGATAAAAAACATTTTATACTAATTTATAAAATTATTTCACTATTAGGTATGACACACTTCCCCCCAAAAAAAAAGTTTCTAAATACGCCACTGATATAAACACTCACACACAGACCCATCAAGTTACAAAAGTCACGCACTTCGAATTCTTCTCATGTGTATACAACATTTAAATTATCTTAACATGTGAATACTTAAATTTCTGTTATATAAACGTTACATTAAATCAATACTAATACAATTTACAAGTAAATAACAGTCTAAAGGATTGGACTGAAATTCAAAGCGAGTCATTCGTACAGTTTTCTTGAGTTTTTATTTCATTTAAGAAACAGACATTGAAATTAATGAATACAACCAAAGCCAACAAAAACATCATCTTTCGATTTTAAAATGACGCATTAACTTCGTATATTTTGAATATTATTAATATATAAGAATCTAATTTTTCTATCTGATAAGTAAATGAAAAATTATATAAAATACGATAGACATTTGCATGTTTTATTATTTTCTATTTAAGTGTAGTACAATAGAATACCGTGAATATAAATATTGCTGATAGATAACTGGAACATGTATTCGCGTACATATTTATTATACTCATGCTCCAGGCTGTTTATTGTTGTTTTTTCCAGAGAATAATTTATTGTGAAAAAAATGTTCGCTCATTGAAGTATCTTTTACTGTAGAAGTATATAAATCAATATTGATCAAAGTTCATTTTGCCATTTTCGTTTACAAAAAAAAAAAAAAATGAATGTAATTCATTAAATTTGCATTACCCAGATATTGTATATATTACCTTTGTTGAGTTTTATATTCAAATCTTGTGGAAATATTCATTATTTTTATTCTTTTAAAAATTGCCACAAGAGCACGAAAAAGAAAATAATAATAATAATAATAATACTATACAAAAAAAAAAAAAAAAAATCAGTTATCGACAAAAAACTTTTTAATAATAATGAACTGAAATAAATAAATATATTCTTTACAAATAAATCACAATAAAAATTATAGAGGTGTAATTATTAAATGTTCGTATCGGGCCGTGCGTGCGAAATAATGATGAGCTCTTTTTGTCTGTATACAATTAATAGACTATTCAAACAGTAATTTACAATTATTCTGAGTCTCAAAATCTTTTTTTCACACGCATACCTGTATATGTGTGTGTGTGTATGTGTGAATTCTGAATTTCCTAAGTACACTGTTGATATAAACATTTCCCTTAACATCTGTGGCGATTATGCTTATTTTCATGACTTGTATTTCTTTCATATTATATTTTAAATCTTATTACGTATAACTTTTCCCGGTAGAATTTGAAAAGCATATTTATTTGTATCCCTTCGGCGTAGGCGATGACACCATTGAATCAACATAACGTATTCTAACGTATTGAGTGTTAACCATCCCGCGATGTTAATAATTCCAAGTCTTTACCATTTCCTTGACAATTTCAGTACGGCGCGACCACGGACCCAGTAATTACCACTATAAACTGTAATTTATAATGTGTACGCCTCATGGTCTGAGTAAGTGGCGAATGACAATAGATACGATGGCGTTGCGACCACTTTATGTCATTAATATTTGGCTGGTTTCAATATCACTATGGTCAATTATAAGCCTGTTTGATCTGACGACTGTCTAGTTAATAACAATAAGCTATTTGACACATAAGAAAATGTGTACAAAACAGAATATAATATTGTAGTTGTTCCGAAATAACAAGAATGTGAAATCCAAAAACACTAAAATCCAAACAAACACCTTTGATGTTATTACATTATTCTAAACGCTTACGTCAGATACAATATGTGAACTGTATTGTGTTATTTTATAGACAATTCTGTATCAATTATAACTCTCGAATGAATTTTAAAAAGTTATTTCAGCGCTTTGCAGTGTTTTTGCCGTTTCTTTGATAACAGTTGAGTCATTTGAATAATGTCCTCCCTTCACTATTCACCTCTATGTACGGTTATGCTCCGAGTAAAATGTGATTACAATAGGTGTTTTAACTACAGTATAACTATTCTATTCGTAAAGATTTTTTTTTTATTGTAGTTTTTTTTATAGATTTTTTTTTTTTATTCATTTATTCGATACACAATTCATCCATCAGTATTAATATCCATCTGTTTTCGTCAATGGATTTGTTGGTTATGCCGTTTTCTATCTTTAAGTTCTATCTCGTGTAATGTAGTATTATTATTATCTTTGGTGTCTGGTCGTATCAGATGTACCTCTTGTGCTCTTTTGCTCACAGTTCTTAATACGTCGTTAAAGGATGTGGTAATAAAATTAAAGAAAAATAGTTTTTGCTGGTTGCGTTCTCGGCTGATTCATTCGTTCACTTGATTCCCTGTATTTTATTGCCATGTAATGCTATTTGTATAAAAGGAAGGAAATACGGTTATAATGACATTATTTTTTTTAACAAATTGTACTCATACCTAATATTTCGCTTTTAACCATACATATGATTATTAGATAATGTAATCATAAAATTCGGTGGACTGCCATGGGATTAAAAATATATCTTTTTAGAATTTATGTTTTTTTTCTGAAACGTAGTATTTCAATTCAATCATCAGATATTGTTTCGGAAATCCGATAAATTGTTTAAATATTTTTTCCCAATTTCTCTAAGAACACGATAATTTTTGATTGGTAAATTTTATAATTTTCAATTTTATCACTTACATTATATGTTTATAAGTGACCATAAAACTTTGCTCACGTGTTATTTCAAATATCGTATCACATGTTTACTTTGTACATGCAGTCGTGTACCAATTTATAAAATTATGTGTGCTCACTGCTCTCTCAATGCAATATTTTATTTGCAGTAAATATTTATTGATGTTCTGCGCTAAGCTGGATATAAATATATAAAGTATAAATATGGATGCATTTTCAATGAAACTAATTTCATCTGACGATAAATGTGTCTCAGTTAAAATAACCCGATTAACAGTTCTGTTTTAACTATATTAAACAGCACAAGTAGTTTTTTAAACAAAAAATTGCAGTCCAGTTAAAACTAGTGAAGACAAAAATGTATTTTCCTCGAGATTTTACCTTTAGACATTATTTTCTGGTTGTATATTATGTTTCGAAAAATTCGAAAATCAAAAATATTTGGACTATAAATATTAAATAGGCGTTTTATGACTTGTTGCCAAACTCGAAAGGACAAAAAATACATTATTATTGTATTTTTGTGTGTGTTCTTATAAGACATTGACATTTATATAATCATGTGGCGGTATTTGGGGAAAAAGGTACTTCATAAATCATGGATACTGAATTATAAATTTTTTTTTTTTTTTTGATATACACATATAGAGAAGGTGCCAACTTAAGATATTACCTTAAAGGACAGAAATAAACTAAAAACCTTTGTCCGACGGTTCTATTGTTCAAAAAATATAATGGTTTTTCAGCAAAAATGCAACTATTGAATGGAATAAACTCAGATGAGGTGGGCACTGAATTTACTAAATCAATTTAACAGAAAAATAAGTTAAATAGAGTGGACACAAGTTTAATAAAAATCAATTTACACTGACTATTGTAACATGAGTTCATTTAATTTGTAAATGCATTAACAATCAATCATCTTTACTTTAAAAAATTTATTATAGATGAAAAAAAAAAACACAAAAATGAAAATTGGTATCTGGTTAGAATTCAAAAGCTAAAATTCATGAAAATAATGAGTTTGTATATTATTACAATCCTTCATTTTAATTATGAATGATGGTTTTTTTCGATTATCATATAACAGTGAACTTATCTATGTATAAGAACTATCTAACTAAATATTTTTAAAAGGTGTATGAAATATATGCATACTTAACACATTTAATCACTTTAAATAACATGCGTTGTTATTAATAAAAAAAATAACATTTTTATATAACACCTATCATCTATTATAGTATAATATGACATATATTTTTATGCTATATTTTTAAGATAAATAGGCATTTTTTTCTTAGTTTAACAACATTAAGGTAAATTATTAATTATTAATATTGATACAAATTCATAACATTTTTATATATACATTGTGCAATTAAATATCAAATAAATTTAATATTTTTGTTTAATTTCGAAAACTTTTCTGGATAGCATAACTTCATTTGAGGTATTACCATAAGTAATAAATGATAATATTTAAATTAATTCCACTCGCTTGATTGATAGCTGTTTATGTATGATACATTTAAAGTTGCATTTAAAAAATAATAACATAGTGAAAAGATCCTAAAAAAAGTATAAGAATCCTTGTATGTATTACTATCGATTCGAAATAAAGTAAATAACCTACCTCTTACTAAAAATAAAAGTTGGTACATATGTATATTTATATATACTATTTTAAAATACTTGAAATATATAAAAACCGCCAATAACGGTACATCTAAGTCTGCTCCGAGGTGGGTATAATATAGACGAACGTAATATCCTTTAATCGGCTGTATACCTCTTTCCTCACTCTTTCTGGCTCTTTTTCCGTCCGTTACGGACGTCTTTGACCCGTTCACTCCGTTTCACTGTCCCTCCATTCGTTTTACCCGCATTTGAATGCGTTATTATTTTATTGAGCAATTGGGCGAAATCCCACGATGACGTCTATCCAACCTCTGTACCGTTGATCGTTATAACACACACAAACTCACACGTGTGCGCGCATCATACATCGGGTGCTGGGACAGAAATAGAGGGTGGAAGACGGGGATACATCCTCGGGTAAAAAATTTTAGAGGGTGTAACTTTTGTAATTACTGACAACTAATTTGATATTTTTTAACTTTGTTAAATACTGATACTAGGTTAAAACTCAATCAAAATATGATTGTATATTGTTAGAAAAAAATTCTGGAGGAGTACTCGATTATTGGTCTATGACAGGACGTGATTTTAACATTTTTCCCGGGTGTAAAAATTTTTCGTTCCACCTCTGGGTGTACGTGTATACGCTATATATATATTACCAGTCTGAAGAACGATAGTTCCGGGCAATAAACGAACGTCTTCCACAAATCAACGATTATGGGTGCGGGTGGGGTTAGAGGAAAATAAACTAAATCAGTAATGGAGTTTATTTCTCGTGTTCATACAGTATCTAAGGCCAAGATCATCGGCAACACGGAAATGTACATCCGCAGCGGAAGCGACATAAACCTGACGTGCGTGGTACTGGAAACACCGGACCCGCCCAGCTTCATCTACTGGTACAGGGACAGGGATGTCATCAACTATTCGGGCCGTGGCGGTATCAGCGTAGTGACCGAGAAACAGACTAGGACCAGCCGACTGCTGATATCTAAGGCTCAACCTCCGGACACGGGCAACTATACGTGTGCCCCGTCCGCATCGGATTCGGCTAGCGTTACCGTGCACGTCCTTAACGGTAAATACAATATTGATTCTATTATTATTAATATTTAAGATCCCGAGCACAGCTGTGAATATTGTACACATGGACGCACGTGATTTTCCAAACAATGTAAGATAGAACTAATGAATATTGATGATTACGGTCGTTCATTTATTTCTTAGCATATTTTGTTGAAATTATTTTTTTTAATACAATTACAAATGTTCGACAACGGCCATGATTTATTAAACCTGAATATGACTCAGACTAGTTTGGTGTTTATTTTTATTTGATTTTTTTGATTTTTTTTTCTTTATTCGTCTGTAAATTTAAAGCTAACGGAGTAAAATAAATGCATATATCATTAAAGCATCATCATCTTTTGTCACCAAATAATAATAATATCAGCAAATAGAGTGAAAAATAGATTTCAAAATATAAAATACGTATAAATAATTAATAGTTTTATAACTGTGTATACGCGTGTATAATACAAATAGTTTTCAATCATAAATGTACTCATGGGCGTATACAAGGGGGGACGTGGGGGTCAGATTCCCCCCATAGGCCCTTTTAAAATTTTATAAAATAGTGTTCTTAATGTAAGGAAATTATAAAGAAACAAAATAATATTGCAAAGATTTATTATAAATTATTATTTTAACACATTCAATATATATATATTTTATTATTTATTATTTAAATGTGCAGGTACTTAGGTTTAGGAATTTTCCTTCCATAATAATTTGTTTGCAACTGATCCCTGCCCCCCTTACAAAAGTTATGTATACACCACTGAATTTACTTAAACTGCCTATGTGGATCACCGTTCGTTGATTTTAGTAAACTGCAGAAATTCCATATTTTGTTTTTTTGGCGATAGTCACATTTGTTTTGAGGTATTCAAAACAATCACTTACATTTATATGCATTGTTTGTAACAATCTACAGTTATAGTGAAAGCAATTAACAATGTACAAATAAAATTACTCCTCGCCATACGTAAGCAAATGGTTCATAAATTCTATATCGATATGATCATTAATTGATAAATATATGTGTTTCTATAAGTGAAACAATGTACAATATATATATATATTTATTTATTTTACAAGAATAAAAAATTTAATTAAATTGAGAAATATCTCAGAGTTGTATACTCCGATTTTATCTTTTTAAATAAATCCAATGTTTATGGTTTACCAACAAAATTGGTTTATTCCACTTTTAGTATTTTTTAGTACTATTTTTATTTGTAAAATGCACCAGGTTGGCAATATATCAAATTGTGGCCACTGGAAATGACATTTTTAATGCACTGTAAATAGTAATGTGTAATAGAAAATTGTTAAAAATTAATTTCTTAATACTACTGGAAAAGGATTCGAGTATAAAAATAAAATATGATAAATTTGTATTCAAATTATTCAACGATTTGGACGATTATTTCCAGAATACTACTTGGGTCCTTCGAATACTATTTATTAACAACATTTATTAAAATTAGTAATAAAAAGGGTGAAACTCCTAGGTCAAGTAACACTGCACGGTCAAGGGTGATACAGGGATCAGTGAACGGTATTTGCTGTATTTGTCTTTTAAACTTGAAATGAATGTATCATTTCTCCTGAAAAAAACGATCATAAGTGAATAAGGTTGGGTGAATATTTTTTTTTATTTTTAAGATGGCTTATATTGAATATAATATATTTTTATTGTTAAAAATTCCATTTTTTTTTTAAATCAGTAAAATATATATTAGAAACTCTGAATTCAATTTTCAAGATTTTTTATCAAACCGGAATTTTCAGAAAAAAACTAAGAAAACATAACATTTCAAATATTCAATAAATCGCTAAAAAAACATCTTTTGGAAATTAAACCATCTATTGAAACAATATTATAAGTAATAAGTACGATTATTTTTTATGAGGTTCGATTTTATTGAAAAACAGTAAACTATATATCTGATAGAGTAATAGCAGTTATTAGTGGCAATTTTATAACACGGAAAAATATTGAAGTTTTTTGGAATATTTTCTTTGTTTTTCATGACTATTCAAAAAATGATCGAAAAATTCAAATAACTACCTTCTCCAAGTATCAAATATAAACTATTTCTTATCTTTTACTTTTTATTTGGCAACGATCGGAATACTGATTTAGTCGAAATTGTGTTACACAGACAAAAAAAGGACATATCATGTGACATAGAAAACCAATATATACTCCGGTTCAAAAACTTTGTTAAATACTTTAATTCGAGTATTTTATTAGTATAATATTCCGCTTAGTAGTGAACACAAAACAGAAAATTCTAGTTTTGAGCCGCAAGAATGATTTAAAAATTTACAGCATTCTGAAGAAATTAGACGGCTCTAGAGGAACAAACCTTTTTGAATCATTAAATGGAAAAACCAATCGAGCAAACGATTTATATATAGAACTCTTTTCCGTCTCGACTTTTCAGAAGCAACGAGTCTCATTCGAGTTATGGATATTTCATGAACCTGCAGTTCACGTGTTGCAGCGTTCGGTCAAACATACACGAGGCTCGCAATTCTTTATCAACCATGTAATTTTTAATTCTATTTTTTCACCTTTTTTTGCCATCGATTATGATTATTTCTCTTAAACCTATCGTACTTCTGTGGTGGTAGCGCGTTACTTGAGCTTCCGGGTCATCCATTTGAACACGGAAACTGTTATAGATAAACCTCACCAAACGTACACATTTAGGACCTAGGTGAAACATAGTAAATTTTATTAATGTGCGGTCGTGTTATCCCAGAAAATAACATAATATTGTAACACTGCGCAACGAGTGCACGACGGTTTGCTGTGCTTGCGACAAATTTCCACAATAAAAAAAAATTGCTGAAAAGCCTGCACGTTATTTTTGCGATAAAATGTATCACCCGTTCGCCATCAAAAAGTCCTATATATCAAATCGCTGATTTGAATTTTCGTATTATATAAAGCATGAAAACCAAATATAATCATCAACAACCGTGCAATGGGGAAAAAAAAAATAGAAAAATATTAAATGAAAACAATACTCGCGCAGTATTGTTATCATTTAATTTTTTTTAAATAAAGCGCACGCGTGTGATATATTATTTAACTATTTTCATACCAGAAATACTACCAATGGAAGGCCTCTTTATACAAAACTTTTTACATTGCCATTATCAACTTCGTCGCATTTAGTATCACTAATTATAAACATTGATATCAAAATTTTTGTGAAAACTATTAAAAGACGGAAAAAAGCTTTTTGAAACACATCTGCGTGCAATCACAAGTGTTAACATTATGAATTCATTGGTCTTCCTCTATGTATATCAAATACATTATATCAATACATTAGCGTTACTACAAAATATTTGTATTGAATATTGTTGGTTCACACATAAATTTAGTTTTTAAATTAAAATCGCTCATATTCCCTTGAAAATTAAAATATTTGATTGTTGTTATATTGAAATATTAATACGTAACCTAAATGTAACACGTACAATGAATGTACGACAAAAACATAACCATTATGGTTGTGCAGAACAATGTTAACACATCAACCACCTAACCCAATATTATAACATTGTTTGATGCTATTGTATTCCACATACACCACATTGCGTTGGAAAAGCTTTAGAAAGCTTGCAGTAGAAGAAAAGAGAGGTTCAATTAATTCGAAAACAGTATCTTTGTCCTACACAGCTAGTTTAATATGCCATATACATATATAAATGTATAATATCAATTCCTTGACATTTACCCGTAAAAAGCGTGTTCAGTCCGCATGATGCCAAATTTGATGAGAATACCGTTTATACAATTCCCAACGACCCGTTTACGACCAAACGGTCATGCAGCAATTTTGCTAAACACCATTGTTGCTAACAAGTATTTATAATTAACAATGAACGTAGACTGCAACTTTTCATTATACTGCTGCTGTACTATCTAACAGTTTTCATTTAATTGTGTTTAATTAAAAGTTGTTGGATAAGATACAATTGTTTTACAGTTGAAAAATATCATAAATAAATAATTATTAAAAATAAAATGTTCAACTTAACGGCATAATAATAAGCTCGACGGCTATATATTTTATACTTCATGTCATATCAGTCGTCCACACGTGCAGTGGCTTGGAATAATATTTTACTGGGTACCACACGAATGCGTACGATGCACCTTTTTTGGAAACACGTTTGCGTATGTCAAACAATTAACTTTAATATTCACCCCAAAAATCAAACGATTGCGTATGATTTGCTGTACAACGTTGCTAAATTTAAGTTTTAATTTATGAAAAAGTTTAAAATTTCGAAAAAATAACCTTAGTCAAAAACATAATTCAAAATATTTAAAATAATAAAAGGCTTGAATAATAAATTGTAAAAGTACTGTAACTGTTTTCCTTTTTCGGGTTCTATAAGTTTAATTACATTTTCCATATTACTAGACAATGATATACATACGTTCAATGCACTGCAACGATCAACGATCTAGTGAAACTCAGAAAATACCGTATAATATATCGGAAATAACGAAATTTCATGATATCTGAATATCTGATATATTTGATATCATTAACCATAAACGTAGGTAATAAAAGTGATAAAACACTAAGTATTTAACTTTTTTTAGTTCACTCGTATAATCCATGTAGTATATACCGGTATACAATTTGGCAACAAAGATTAAAACTACGTACGCAATCGTGTAGCTTATAAAGGTATCGCAGATAACGAACGTAAGCAAAACTATAAAATTATTAATATATTATCGTGCAATATCCACAAACAGTTTGTGGTCGTTTTCTTCAAATTGAGTATTTCCTGCGTACATATTTTCAATTCCGTGAGTTTTATTATAGCTGATCGATCATCTTTCTTAGATGACTTTTTAGCCATCTAGTGACTGAATATAGGATTATTCATGCTTACTGCCAACTTAAGATCCTTTGAAGATTAATTGATGAATATATTGACCCTACACATCATCTTTCATGTGTTAATTTCGAAATGCCTATACTCCAACTTTATCGTAGTTAATATATTTTTATCGTTTCTTGTTCCATATATCTCTAACTATATCTATGCTTTACAAACCTATATTGTATATCATGACTAATGATTCATTAGACTTTAAGTCATCCAGAACTTCTCAAAAAATCAATAATGATTAAACATATCTTATTTTGTCGCAATGTAATTCTTACAGATTTGTTGTTTTTGTTATACCCCTTATGTAAATATAATGTACGTAAATTAACATTTTTAATTGTATTATGACTGGTTTAGTTGATTTAATTGAGGTAACCAATAATGCAATAAAAATAAGTGATTATAAACATATATATATATATATATATATATATATATATATATATATATATATGTATTCCTTGATTATGTTTCCATCATTCAACTTCTAATTAGGAAAATCTTATATAAAAAAAAAATAATAAATACATATTAAATGTAACACTGTCAATTCAATGTATAATGCAAAAAAAATATTTTTAATCATTTACATTTTGTTAGAGTTGGTGGTATTTTCGGTATACCGGTGAGTCACCGGTATTTCGACCTACCGGTATTTATAAATATCGGCATCTCACACTAACCGGTATACCGATCTTTCGGTATTTACCCAATATTTATTATATACTATATATATACCAAATGTATGGTATTTACCGTGGATCGGTAATTATTATCAAAAGACAAAAATAATAAATATGACAATTTAATACACTATTTACACAGCAAGCCTCAAGGGCATATGGCGTATAATAAAAATACATCTAGAGGATAGTCAATAGCGCAAATGAATCAAATGTTTATTAAATGGCATTATATTTTATACTTTTATAGTATTTATTATGAACTATTCATGTAGACCGGCTAAGGAATGAAAAAACTACTATAACCAATGAGTGTGAGACACCAAACTCCACCAGCTCATCTTAAATTATATTATCTGATTATCATAAGATAAATCACTGAAAATACAATTGGACACATAGTGGGGACTCCTATTCTTGGGATCATAAATAATAATAAAATTATATATTTTCTCAAATCTCAACGATATTCTATCAATTTGTCGCTTAAAAACGGTATTAGAGTTATTTATTGTTTAAATGGCATTTACCGAGTGGGCAGTATATACAGAGCGAGCAGAATATACCGAGCAGGTGTTTTATGCCGAGCGAACGGTAATTACTGTGCAAGCGATTATTATCGAGTGACCGGTAATTACCGAACGAGCGGTATTTATCGTCTACACGGTATTTATTGATATATGCCGACATACCGGTATACCTTTAAAAACCGGTGTGTAAACATATACCAAATACCGGGGGCAAATTTCACATACCGCCAACTCTACGTTTTGTGTGCATCATAGAAATAATAAAAACGTCTATATTTGCTTGAAATTAATGATTTTTAATTTATATTTTAATCCTTTTAGTAAATAATAAAATTAAAATATTTACATTTAAATTAAAATTATTGAATAATTATTAATGTTTAAATTCCGAAGATCTTAACCTAATGTGAAAACAATTATGAAAACATTATACTTGAACAAATTCTTTGATTTTCACAAGTTTATACATTTTAGTGAACGGATTATTGCTTTAGCTTTTGTATTGGTATAAATCTTTAAATGTTATATGGTTGTCGCCTAAATTGTTTTATTTTATTCCATTTTATTCCGCTTATGTAATGTAAGCATAATTAATGCCTAATTAATGCAAGTGGTGGGTTTTCTGACATTCCGTAATCTTGAACCTCTTCTATCCGCTTCACTCTCCTTGATGAAGTCTTGACTCGACCTGTATGCAAATTGAATATTTATGATTCTATTTAAAGCTTAACTCGATAAATAAATCATATTATTACAAAACCATAACACTATAATGACACATTAATGTCATTTACATAGTAAAGTAAATTTTATTCAAAATCATCAATACTGATTTGTATTGTTTTGGCTTATCGTTAGACCAATGGTGTACTAGATATTTCTAAAACAAGTATATAAATAATATTTTAGTGACTATTTAACTCAGAAATAATAGAAATTCGATAGTATAAGAGTACTTTCGAATTTTTAACATGAAACATATAAGATATTATTTATTTAAGGAAAGCTCTCGATGCTATGGATATATATTTACCTATAGTATCTATTACTTCTATTAAAATTAACGATATCTACAAATATTTTCTCATCCAAATTCCTTTATATATATATATATAAATCTTACATAATGTATATACAAGATTGGATGTATTGTATTTTAAGCCAACAATTTACTTTCTTCGTCAAATAATCCTAAGAATACAAGAATTAAAACCCTTTGAGTATTATGAAACTCAATTACAACAATCTATTAAAATGTTTGAAACGACGTATATTGTTCCATAAAATTGAAAATAATGACTGTATCATAAAATAAAGACCGTAGTATTTTATACTTTTTTTATTAGGTAAATAAAATGAGAAATTATTATAGTGTTATTTTAACACTTCGAGTATTATTATTAGTAGGACGCTGATAATGTTATAATATATATACACCGGATACATTATTCACTTCAGTGATAATAAATTTATAATTATTATTATTAATACTTTTATTATTATCATTATTATTACTACTACTATTATTATTATTATTTTTATTATTATTATAATTTCCATTTTCATTATTATGGCTATTATTTCAATTTTAATGTCACTTGATCAAAAACAAACGTTTCATTGTAAATGCGATATTTGGAAAATATCTGTATCGTCAATGAAATTCTAGAACCGATTAATTTTGAATCAAATCTAGAAAATAACATAAAAACACACACTATTGCGTTGTATAAATACTATAATTAATAAAAGAAAATGTTTTCGTGCTGAAGCGTATGTCACTTAAAAATACTAAATTACAATTTCACTCGTTTTCCGATAACTTACATGGCCAATATACTCGTACAATATCTATTTGATATTAAATAATAAATTATATGATATCTTAAGTTTGTTATAAGAGCGAATGTACACAGTAAGCGTATCGAGAGTGTTTTTTGTACGACATGTTATCATAAACGTTTCGTAAAGTAAGCCGCTCTTTTCAGTACACGTCTGTGAGTCTCGTAAAAAAACTTTACTGTAGGTATGAATACGATTTCCAGCTGCGCGAATTAAAATTTTTCAACCAACAAAAAAAAAAAAAAATATTTTAAACATTGAAAACATAATACATTTATACCATGATGTATGAGCCAAATTTTGAACGCACTTCGACGATAGAGTATTTTTAACACGTATGAAATATATTTCATCCCGAGAATTTCAATATTAATTGTGTAATAAACGAACAAACAATTCGTAATTTAAATCTACCTTCAAAATTTCTCAATACCTTTTTATATCCTATCTCTTACCTATTTCTGTGTGATATTATATATAGTAACATAAGATGCTTGATTTTTATGGGAGCACTTCACATTACGTTTAAGTTTATACGGTGAATGACCGTGAGTAATAACAACAAATCATTTTGTTGGAAAAACTTTGAATTATTTTCAAAATTGTTTTTTGTTATACAAGGGACACATTTTTTTTAGTATAACGTTGTGATTTTATTTTTTCCTCTTTTTTATTAGTTTTATTGCAGTTGAAAACTGCAAAACATTACGTATTTTAATATTATCAATATTATTACAAATAAAAACGACAGTCGAATTTAGTTTTTGAATCCCAACACTTTAGAAAACATTTTATGAAAACAAATAAAACTATTATTAAAAATATAGAATTTTTAAGTCATAAAGGAGAGTTCCATAAACGCGTTAAATGAATAAAACAATGCTACTTCATGTCATCAAATGTTAGACACACCCGTGTATCAGGCCCTTCGTTTAGTTTCTTATAAACGATAGATTTTTTAGTATGCAGTTGGATGCTCATCGAAAACTATTATAGTTAATGATTGCTTCTAAATGTTTAATTATATTTCATATTATTAATATAAAATCATGGCATTGACATGTTTATTTTGGAAAGAATAAATATTAAAGTAATTTTAGTCAAAAAATGAAATATCTGAAAGAATATTAAAAAATCGCACCTCTTATACTGCTAATTTGCAGAACTCTGGTTTTAAAATAAACTATTTGAAATTCAGTTTTAAGACAAAATTAAAAATTAATACATTTAAAAAACAATACTGAGAATCATGATTCATATTCCAGTTAAAATCGTATAAAGTTAATATTATGAGTTATTTTTTTTTTCGTTTTGAATTAATAAATAAAATAAAGTGTTTAATCGGAAAACCATTTTTATGCTATGTAGTGTACCATTATATTATATTCATTAGTTTATTTTTTTTTAATGGTATTTTATTTTAGGACTTTGGTGCCACGTTCAACCGTTATGCTCAAAAATAGTGGGGTAATAACATATGTAACTGTGTAATTGGTGTAATTTTATGATATTCAAAAGACTTAAAAACAATATTACAATTTTATGGAGCTTATTATTCTATGCATGTTAATGTTCTAACTTTTTTAAGTTTTCATCAACATCATGAATTAAAAAAACAGAAATTTAGATCCCAGAACTATAAAATGCGTAACATAATACAGTGATTAAATGTTGTTTTATTCGGTTTCGTGATCATTTCCATACAATATTATTATGGTGTTAAATAATAAAATATGTTTGCGTAAATTAAAAAAATATACGAGTTTAAAATCATAGGGTTAATTGAAACGAATTGTATACCGAGATATAAAAATGTTATTAATACACGAATATCGATAGATAGTCAGGTGATAAAAATGATTCTGAGCTGCTTAACCGAGAAGTTTCTTATATCCGTCAAACACGACCCGTGCGTGATTCTCGTCACTTATTGTTCACGTACGCGACACATAATGCAGATGGAGATATGAGAAAAGGAAATAAATAAATACAAATATGAATCGTTAATCGTGCGTTTTCGCGTTTCGTGCAGGTCTACCGAAATCTCACGCCTACGGGGCCGCAACGACACGACGCGCAGTAGTAGTAGTATTACATAACGGTGCGATAATCGTAATTTATGTTTTCCGTACGTATTGTATTCGTTACACGTGCTCTGCGGAGAACGCCACCTCGTCACGACGCGTACAAATGCAATATCACAGCGGTAGCAATAAAAATAACAACATAGGTAGGTTATATATGTGCGTGCGCGCGTGCGTTTAGATTTATAATTTAGATTTATAATATGCACGGTGGTGATGATGATGATGATGATGATAACGATGCGCAATAATTTTGTATTTACACGGAAAAAACCGTTCTGTTTACCGTAGGCGAACACCCGGCGGCCATGCAGCACGGGAACAGCAGCAACAGCGCCGTGACCAGACTGCTACCGATTCTCCTGTTGTTCGTGTGCCATTCCATCCAGGTACTGTTGGTGACCGACGTGTACGTACCCACCCGCGTCGTCAAACCGTCCAGATGAACGGCTCGTTAATACTACACTCGGCGCGTGCTCTCGTTTCAACAATATAATATACCGTTTACGACACACGCAACCACTACCGCGCGTGTGTGTGTGTGTGTGTGTGTATGTGTGTGTGTGTGTGTGTGTGTGTGTGTGTGTGTGCGTGTGGTGATACGCGTGTACTGTGCGTGTGTGCACAAAGTCTACGCATACCGACACGTTTATGTAATTTGTATACTATCAATTATTGTGTTATAGGATTAATTCATTTTTTTTGTTTCGTTTTATTTTTATTTTTTTCATTTTCATGTAAAAAGAGAACAACGATTGTAATAATAAAACCGTGCACGTTACTGTACCATGTCCGCAGCTACTGCCACCGTCACTCGCCCACCCGCCACCACATTTTCGTTTCCCAGGTCCGCAATACGACGTCAAAGTAAGATTATGAATACGAATGGACGAGAGAGAAATATTTCGAGATCCTCGGAATTCCTTTTTCGGAAACTCTTCAGACGTACTTTTCGCATTGGTCACACGGATAACTATATTACGAATGAATTGTCCGAGATGAAAATAAACCGTTTATACGGGGCTAATCGTAGATGAATTTGTTATTTAAAAAAAAAAAAATCGGATTTGTTCGATAAATATCGATGTCCCGATATAAAATAATTAACGTTTACGTTGTTCGGTTTTAATTATTATTGAATAATTAATCCAAAATATAGATCATTAAAAATTACCATGTAAATGCAGGTAAACCGAAATACAACTATAACACGTGACCGCCATGTACACGTCGACAGTCATAATACTCGAGTACATTATTTATCGACACATCAGTCGTGCTTTTCGATATCTTTCCTGATTCGTATGTGTAGTATAATATCTTTAGTTATATTTCATTAAGAAATACTATGTTTGTTATATCAAATGTCATGATTTATTTTACACCATGACTTCCTTAGCAGTGTATTATTGTCGCGCTATAGAAAGGATAAACATTAAAAACTATATAATAAATTTAGGCTCACTGGCACGCAATAGGATTTAGCACTTTCGTTCTGAAACCGAAATAAATGTAAAAACATATAGGTTATAGTTAGAAAATCCGACGAATAATTACAATAATATCGTCTAAACGCTATTAAATTCACGTTGTGTCGATCAAGTTTTTCTTTCTAAGGAATAATATCAAAATCGACGATACAATTAGAACAAGGGTGGTAGGATATAGAAAGAAGTGGAGGAATGTTTTTTTTTAAACGACTATTGTAAATAGACCACGCAAAACCCCCGAATTTATTTCGACATCACCGGGCACGAGACCGTGTTCGCTCGACGTTCGTGGAAAAGATCCTTTTATCCTGCTCTTCCTCCTCGGTTTACGAGTGGTATACCGTTATCCGACGATTTATTTAAGTACGCGTTCAGTTGTTATACAACATGAACACATATACAAACCTCCAACGGGGTAAACGGGTTACCTGCATCAAAGATAAATGACGCGTTAAACGGGAGAGATAATACGATAATATTATATTGTTGTTCCTCTGACGATTCGTCGTCCGGCTGTGGCTATGGTGACGGTAGGTTTCGTTGTACAAAACTCCGCCCTATTGAAAATCACGCAGATTTTCGTAAAATATACTGGAAACGTTTAAGAGGGACAGCGAAAGAGATTGATTGAGAGGGCGTGGATGGTGCGAGAGGACGGAACTATTTCGAAACGTGTAGGTACGCGCTTGTAAATATTTGTATTTTTTTTTCTACTCGTCTACGTTCCTTACCGCTTAAGTTTCACGATTTACACAACAGTACCGTGTTTAATTTTGTATGATATGTATATGATTTCTCATGTTAGTACCAATCCGTTAATAATTATGTTGTATAGTCTTTTTATGCGTCTGTATGTAAATGTTTTCTATACATAGCCGTTTATAGTTCGTTTTATCATCTCACAGGTTTATACCGATTACATAATGTATGTAAAAATAATGTATTATTTATTATTATCAATGTCGTTAAAATATTATATTATGTTTTTGAAAATTTATCGTTCACGTCGTGTGTCCGGGACTTTCGTTTAAAGTTATGAGTACTATTTGTTTGTTTATTGTATCGGGATACAATTATCGATGATATTATTATTGTTGTTGTTTTTGTTGTTATTGTAACACGGCCGCCTATCGAGTATTATTATTATTATTATTATTATTATTATTATTATTATTATTATAATTATATAAATCGATTATTATCATTTCCGTTGCGTCAATCACTCCTGTGTACCGATAGAATATTGTCGGCGCGTCGTACACCACACAATATCAACAAAACATTTGTTTATTGTAAACCTTAACGCCGTCGTCTTCGTCGTCAGCAATCGTCGTGGTCGTCACCGTTTTTCACGCAAAATAATATTAGTTATCGTATAACTAATAGGTATATATGAATACATGTTTACTAACGAGTTGATACGATACGCGACACAATATTTGACCTGCAGAGTACTACTAATTTAATACTATCATATGTTATTCGTTTATTCGTTTTGTCCCGATTGAACTGTGTAATATTCGTGTAATAAAATATTGATTAAAAATTGTTTTACTTCGTGCACCTACTGGCGCTGGAATGTCCTAGAAAAACGGCCGCACCGCAAACGGTAAATTGTAAATAAATTATGTCCCTCCAAAACGGCAAACCGCGGCACGCGTCCGGAGTCAATGTGGTTGCGACCATCTCCGGGTGGTGCGCGGTGCTCGTTCCGTTGGATTTATAACGCGGAAAAGTATTTCCGTACCTAATTGATTTACTACTACGGGGCTGCGTTTTACGCGCCATTCGTTCACCCGGAACAAATACCTGTTAACGAACATCGCCACAAAAGTTTAACGTTTCCAAAGCTACCCCCACTCCCCCGTACACGTTAAGGTATATCGACTGATTTATCATCAAATACCACCGTCGAGCAGACGTTACGCGAACGGTGGCCTGTTGGTCGTCGCGTCTACGACCGCGGGACGTCAACGCGTCAACCGCCGACAAACCCGTACGCACGTGTACAGTGTCGAATTATGCTGCAATAGTAACCCCTTTCTGGTTTGTATTCGGTTCGTTACTTTTTTTTTTTTTTAAGTTTAATTTTTAAGAAAAATAAGCGCTTGGGGAACAAAGTAAAAACATAAATCGTTTTCTTTTCCTTGGACGTTGTATGAAATCGAAAAGAATTTCGAAAAATATAAAGTTTACAGAGTATGCAAAGACAACATTGGTACTTCGCAATTTGTAAGTAACCGTACTGTAACTATTCATTACAATGAATAGTTGATAGACAAATCGATTCGTGTGTGGAGTAGACGATGTTTGACAATAAAAACAGGCCGATTTCGATCCGTTCGATGTTGATCATCGACGTGCTCGTTCGACAACAGATCGCAGCGTCCATTCTGTTTGCGGACAACATGATAAATAATATCTAAAATAAACGCCGAGCATCAACATCGTAGACCGTCGTAGGTCACGCTAAAAACATGCGAGTCCGCGGCATTTCGTAATCGTTTTTCCTACAGAACACGAGCCAAAGACGGAACGCAGACTGTGATTTTTTATTTTTTTTTACATAAAATTCAAACAATAATATTCACCACTCGCGTATTTTTAATGCAAATATTGTTACTGAAGAATTCTTGGATGTACACGACCATATTGTACGCTATCGTTTTTTGTTTTGACGTTCAATAATTGACGATAAACCGCTAGTAAATCAACGCATTATTATTACGGTTTGAAGTACGTTTTTACGGTGAGGTTTTTTTTTCATAATCTTACATTTTTTTCACTCGTCCTTTTTCGTTACGGATGCGGTTGTTCGTACAACACACGAGCAACTCGTGTGCAAGAATCAGTCCAACCAAACATCGCGCCCGGGGCGTAACTTCAAAATGCGCTCTTATGTATTTTTAATTTAAAAATATTATGCTTATTAGATATTGTTTTCAATGATTGCTTTAATTAATATAAACGATGTTAAAGTCCAAAGATTTTGTAAACAAAATATACGCCATTGACCGTGGTAATTTTTAACATTAAATGTAAGATTTTCATTTTTACACTCTTCCAGGATAACCTGGCAAGAACGTGTCCATGTCCAACGATCACCGACGACGAGATACACCGATCGCGTATTGTAATCGCGTGTCGCGTGGGCGAACCGTTTACGATATTCACGGATAAAAATCGCGATCCGCATGCACGGCTTAATGGCGGACAACGATGTTGGACAGAAGGAGATGAGAACAATAAAAATAATTATAATCCGAAGAACGCCGTGGGCGAATATTTTCCAATCCCTCCACAACCTACTATAACACGGGGAGGGTCTCGGCGAACTTCCACCGACCCGTCGGTCATGGCACGTAGCGGTAGGATCGCGCGAGGTATATAACACCATCTCGTACGTTGTTAAAAAGTTTCGTTTACAAGCGACGCGTGATTTTCCCTTTCCCCGGCGACCATGATTTTAAACGAGGTGGAAACGTATTTTTTCACCAAACGATATACGAATGCTTTACGCGAGGACAAAGCAAGAACGTGGTTTGATTTTACACTTTTTTTTTCTAGATTCTGAGCGAAACGAGGAACGTATTGGTTTCCATCATCAATCCTATTTTTTTATTTTTTTTTCTTAAGCTTGTGTACAAGATTTCGATCAGGAGAATCGCTCCGATCTTTGAATTCAAAAGAAATTATTGATTGGAAATGTTTTTTAGTTGGTATTTTGAAACTCGGTCTTATTACAAATTACCCAACAGAAATTTCTGGAATATCGCGAAAAAGGTATACTGGTTATCTTGAAAATGTAATTATTGTTTGCATCATAACTCAAAATAATAACAGTTGCATGAACATAATATGTTCACTAAACCACTATTAACTATAAACAGTACGGTTGACAAAAGATTTTTATTTTTTTTACATTTTATAGAACATTTTTGAAAGTAACGATGAAATAATTTTGGTTTGACGAAAATCTTAAAAATGTAAATTGAATGTTTCATACATATATTTTACCAGTTAAAGAAAAAAAATCTTATCTTTCATAGTTCCGAACTATTTTAAATGAAATTTGTGCTGTTTATAGGCACTTGAAATCAACGATTATCCTTAATTTTAGATATTTTTTACTGCGTGAAAGTTAGAATAAACATTTTATGAGCGTTTGAATATTAAATTTCGATAAAATGGCAAAATCAAAAAATCTTTTTATCTTTTTTATTAATAATTCATAAAACTTTTAATTTTATATTTAAACGATGAAAACTGTTTACGTTATTTCTCATAATATTTTATTTATAGCAAAAAAAAAAAAAAAATTAACTTAAAAGTAATAACAATTTTATATAAGTTTATAAAACATTAGTTATTTGATTAATATTCTATAAATATAAACTATAGCAATTTTAAACATTTTTTTTATTACATAATATGTAATAAGTATGAAAAAAAATTATAATTTTGAAGATAGAATTTTAATTTCATTTATATTTCTATTTCGATTCCTATCATTCTTCTTTAAAAATCTAATCTTTTTAACCAAAAAAATTAACTTTTACTATTATATCAACCATTTTTAGAAATATAAACTGATTGACCTTTTTCACCCAAAATCGGTTTTCTTAGAGCATTTTTATATTGGTTTGAAGTTTTAAAGACGGATACAGAGATACAATTCATCTATCAATGCATCTCACCTGATTTAGGAGTCTAGCAATTTTTCTTTCTTCTTCTTCTCTATTTCTTATTTCTGATTATAAATTAAACAACAGTTATGTTATTTATGTGTAGATTTATTTATGTTGTTATATAATTACGAAATAAATTAGTTTACAATACAAAACATTTGAATCACGAAATATTTATCATAATAAAGAGTTTAAAGAATAAACAAATTAAAACGAAAAATACCCAGACATTTTTTATACAGGTCTATAACAGGATCAATTTTTTAAGGTAAGTTATATTTTATATTTTTTCGTTCTATTCAGATGAAAAATAAATAAATTATTGTGTATTTTTCGCTGATAGCTCTACTTAGTTCGAGTGATAAACAAAATTATCGATAATAGATTTATCAAACAGTTTTATTGTTTTATATATTTAATAAGTTGAATTTCTGTAATAGAGGTTTATACAGTGTTAGGAAAATTCCTTTTAAAAAATAACTAGTTCCCATTCTTCGTTTCTACTGTAAAAAAGGAACTCGTTCCTGTTCCTCGTTCCTGTCGCAAAAAAATAATGCGTTCCCGTTCCTTTACACATTTTTTACGATTTAAATGGTGGTCAATGGTGTTTTTCGTGAACAATTTTTAAGTCAGAAATAATCTGTTAATATTATTTGTACTTTGTTATCATTTAGATTTTTGAACCATTATGACATGATTATCACAGCAACATCGTTATCGTATATATCACAATTATACTTATGATATTATTCATATTATACCATGTATGCTATAAATTTCGAACTAAATTAAAATTTAAAATATACCAACGATACTTAGGTTTTTCATTTTACTATTTACTAATGATAGATAAAGTGATGAAGAAATGAAGTGATACCAAATTTCCAACACTAAATATATTCTAGAAAATATTATCATTAAAAATAACAAATTTAAAATAACAAATTTTTTTTTCATTATTTGAGGAACTGAAATTTTCTTTCAAGTTTCTTAAAAATAGGAAATCTTTCCCGTTCCTCGTTCCTATATTTCAAATAGAAAACGTTCCGAGCTTCGTTCCTTCCTAACACTGGGTTTATATATAATTATGAACGCGATCAGGTGTTCAAATTCAAATATAATGAATTCCAATTTTATTAAAATACCAAAATATAATATTCAGTGAAAGTTCTGGACGACTTTGATGCTTTGCGTATATTTACCAGAATTAAAGGACAATTAATAATATTGGTCTTTTAAAATTGAAACTAATAAACTATTGCTCTCGAAAAGACTGTTTTAAAGAAAGAATTTCAGTTTATATTTTTTAATATGGTTGATATAGAATAAGAACCAAATTTCTCAATAAGATAGGTTGATTTTTAAATATTATAATTAAGCCAATTAAAATGTCAAGTGCATATAAAAATTCAAAAATTATTTAAAATAATTCATAATTTAAAAGAAAATCTTTAACTTAATAACTTATATCATTTAATGTTAATTCGTTTAAGTATCCATTTTTGGAAATATTTCATTTTGTATTATTAATAAATCATTTTTGTAGTTTTCGGCTTCGAAAATAATAACATGAAAAATATTTTTTTCCAAATTGAAGTTAAATGAAACAATTTAATTTATTTAAATGTTATACCTACATTTTTACTTGAATACTTTAACGAATTTTCGTGATTTTTATAGGTTTGTCAACATTTAATATCCTAATTATCGTAAATTGCTTATTTTAATAAAGCTAATTCTTTTATTATTTAGCCAACTATAGATATATACGAGGAATTTTGTATTAAATATTCAACATTTTTTACTGTAGCTAAATTAATTTATTGAAATTTAAGCAGAAAAAAAATTAAAAAACATGAAAGTATAAATTATCTACAAATAGCTTTAAAAATTAAATAATTTATAGTAAATCGTGATATCAATGTACCCAGTGAAAATTTCATGTTTATACGATTATTATTTTTTGAGTGACAATGGAAACAAAAAGTCGAACTTATTAAAAACCAATAAATCGTAAATATTAGTCAATTTTTTGCAATTTTTAGGAAAACTGTTGGAGAACTTGTAAAATGACTTGATTTCAAAGTATTAACAGGACAACATTTCCTATCAGATATCACTTATGACTTTGATGATCGGACTACTTCTTTTGGTATAAAAAAATAAATAAATAAAAAAATACGCATACCTATTTATTCCTGATTTTACTTTGAATATAAATATTTCCATCAATTTGTCAATGCGAAGAATTGTACTCGCTTTAAAATATAAAAATTGGTTTTGGTGAAAATTTAAATTATATATATAAATATACTCGTAAAATCAATATATAACTACAGTTTGTTTTTCACATTTTCAAAGTAGATTTAACCATTTGTTTTTATTTTTAATCTGAGGTATAATTTTAATTATCTTTTTACTACCGATCACGTAATACAAATATCAAAGAAAAAACCTTAAAAAGTTAAAGTAAACAACGAAAAAGTATTTTGAAACAAAATAAAAAATAAAAAAAATTATAGGGATACTTTCATTACTCTACCTACAAATATAACAAAAGTTTAAGAACTATAAGAATCAGTTTAATTTTAACCTTAAAATATTTCTAGTAAAAGAAATAAAATAATGAACTTTTGAATTTACATTTAATATCCTACGTAGCTTTTTATGCATTATTTATTTTAAAAACTATACTGAATAATTGGAAATTGTAATTCTTCATTTACTTTTCGCAATTCTTAAAATTGTAACACAACTATATTTTAATTTAAATATAAAAATTATGTTTCATTATAATAATTACTGAAGATTAATTGTATAATTAAATCGAATAATGCACCAAAAGAAAATTTAAGTATAACTTATTATTTTTATAAATGCTTCAATATATAATAAATATTGTTATTTTTAGTTCATTTTTATTTGCAAGACAAAAATAATGAAAAATTGTCGATAAAAATAAACTATTTTCGATATACGAGTATAAATAAATAAACAATTTATATATATATATATATATTTTTCTTTTTTAGCTTTTACGAGTCATCTAAGCTCTTTGCTTCTAAAATATTTTATATACAATAAATAAATAAATAAAAGCTGAGTCATGATTTTATTGACTATGTATAAACATGATAATCAATTTTTAATTAAAAAACAGTCGTATTTAATAAATTTAATATTACTTTAGGCTGATCTTTATTTATTTATTTATTTATTTATTATACATAGATATAGATCTTCAGTGCCTATTATAATAGAACATAATTTTTTATATTTAAATTTTAGTTAAAATAAATTATTTTTTAAATAAAAATTATAATATTATAAACTTATTGTTTATTTAATCATATATTAATATACGAATATTAATTATTTAATAATTTTTAGTATTTATTATATTTTTTTATTGTTCATTCATTTTACGAGTGTTTACATCAACCAAGTTTTTTCTTAATGTATCATTTTTAAACCGATATATGTGTGACTTATGGACCTTCTTTAAGTCTGTAATTAATACCATATAAATTGAAGTAAAATTGTGCAATCTAATTTTTTCCTACTATTATTGTTTTTTTTAGCCTTTTAAATTACGCGCAATTGTATGATCATTTAAAAAAATATAAATAACAAATATTGATAATAAAATGTTTAGTGAAGAACAAAAATGTGATATAGTATACATATATTCTAACAAATTAATCATAATTTTATAACTTTTTACGCGTGATAGCTTAAAAGTCATAAAATAATGATATTTTCATTCGTTTCTACAATCCGTAAATTAGTAGAAATGACATACAAATGAGCCACGGGAATAGGGACAAAAATATATAGGCACAACTTGGCATATTTTAGACGCACAAACATTTTATTAATTTTTGATTTTTTGTAAATGAGTGCCATATAATTTTATTTTTAAAAATACCAGGCACATTACGCCCATCGTCTTTGTAGCACGAAGGAAGTTAATCAAAAACATTTGAATGAATATGGTGAAGCAATGCTCCAATAATTATTGAAATTTCCTTTCTACTTTTATCCTTAAGGTCATCAAAGATCTGTGGTTTTGATTCAAATACACTTGATATGCCCAAAGGACAAAGTTACATACCATCAAATCAAGTGACCTAGATCAGCGGTTACCAACCAATGGGCCGCGGCCCACAAGTGGGCCGCGAACAGTTGGTACTAGGCCGTGAACCATATTATATTAACATTACTTAAATATATTTTTAAAATATTAAATATCAGCAAGTGAAGAAGATTCGTTGATTGAACTTTCATGTGATTAGACTCTAAAATGGTTTTTTAAAACTACACCATCAATACCATTCTAGTTAAATATTCTGCAAGACTTTCCAGCAATTTCTAAAATTTTACTTAGAAATTTAATGGGCTGTATTTCGACAACCTGTGTGTCTGTGTAAAGGAGCTTTTTCTACTTTAATTTTTTTTTTTTAAAAAATGTAGGTATAAGCTGGATTTTGAGTGATTTAAAGCTAAAACTTTTCATTTTTAATCCAGATATTGATTTTCTCGTGGGGGACAATCCAAAATTACATTAAATTGTTTAACTCTTGAATAATTATTCACGGTACGACCGTTGATAATGAAACATCGTATTTCTCTGTTTATCCTTCTTTTCGTAATAACTTACAAAGTTATAGTCCGTTTTTAAAAAAAAAACATTCCACAAGTTCAACAAAGTGTCATTCTTCTGACTTGCCAAATCAAACTTCAAGTCATCGAAAAGAAGCGCCTCCGGTCCATATTAGGTAACAAACTTAATTATTACAACCTAATTATTATCGTCACGATTATATCAAAATAGCACTGCCGGCCGTCGTCGGGCGGCCGCAGTCCCGCACGATCAGCCTTATCAGGCTTCTCCGTTATCTACCGACAAAACGTACCGTCGTCATACACCATGCCAGATAATCAACAATCTAAATCCGTCCCACCATTAATAATACAAAGATCTCGTCTACAGAGTGTGTCAAATAATAATGTCACTTCTCAACAAATTTCCGACCAAACCGATGGGTTCACAGTTAAAATTAATAAAAATAGTAGAAATAGTAAAAATTTGCTGCCCCACTCACCTAACTCTCCTTCACAACAAAGTAAAACATTTGTTTCATTAAATCGATTCTCACTGTTTTCAAACTACAACGAGCCCCCGGAAAAATAAAACAACCAATCAACCGAGATTGATTTAGAACCTGAAACAACTACACCTGTTATCAAGCCACCTCCACCAATATTCATTCGCGTAGTTGATGACTTCAATGCATTCTGTAACTCCATCAAAAATTTAATTAAAATTGAACATTTCTCATGCAAAAGCTCAACTAATGGCGTAAAACTTTTCACTACTTCAGCAGATTCGTACCGCTCGGTCATCAAATTTCTGCAAGATTCCAAAGTAGATTTCCATACATACCAACTGAAACAAGATAGATCATATCGTGTAATACTGAGAAATCTCCACCACACTATACCAATAGAGAAAATTAAAAATGAATTACTTGCTCACGGTCATACAACCAGAAATATCAACAATGTTCACCAACGTAACACAAAACTTCCTCTCCCGCTCTTTTTTATTGACTTGGATCCAGCCATCAACAATAAAGACATATTTTCGATCAGTTTTTTGTACTACAAAAAAATAAAAATCGAAGAACCTCGTGTCAACAAATTAACAATACAATGTCTTCGCTGTCAAGAGTTTGGACACACCAAATCTTATTGTAACCACCCCCCATGATGTGTCCGTTATGATGATAACCACCTGTCCACTTCATGCAATAAATCCCAGAGTCTTCCAGCAAAATGTGTGCTTTGCTGTGGCGATCATCCTGCAAATTACCGAGGTTGCTCAACTCACAAGGAATTCCAATCTTCTCTACAATCAAAAAAAAAACACTTTCTCTCTATCAACTTATGTTAAATCAAATGTTGTAAACGCTACTTTAAACTCATCTACAGGTCCCTCTAAATCATATGCCCAAGCTACCACTGAAAATTCAAACAACCACTCTAAATTCACCTCATACACCGATCCAGAGATATCTCTAAAATTGTCATCATTTCTCGAAGAATTAAAAAACCTGATTTGTCCTCTAATCTCTTTACTAACTACAGTTTTCAATAAAATTATTATATCCAACGATGGTAAATAATCACCATGTTATCCTTCATCAAATATCCATCCTTCTTTGGAATGCAAATGGTTTATTGCAACAAATAAATGAACTAAAAGCCTTTATCACTGAAAATAAGTTAGACATAATTCTAGTAAGTGAAGCACACCTCACTCCACACTCAACTATCCGTATTCCCGGTTATTCAATATACCACTGTGATCATCCTGATGGAACCGCACATGCTGGTTCTGCCATAATAATAAAATCTAGTATTAGTTACGCTATTCTTCCTCATTTCCAATCTACATGCTTTCAAGCCATTAATATATCAATATCATTGAATCATATTCCCACCACTATTTCCTCAGTATACTGTCCACCGGGTAATGCTAATAAAATAACTGATGATGATTTTACACTGTACTTCCAGTCCCTTGGTAACACTTTTTTAGCCGGAGGTGACTTCAACTCCAAACATCAAATATGGGGTTCCAGAGTAACTAATACCAGAGGTCGCTCACTTTACAGCTCATTACGTACTAACAACCTCAAACGCTTTTCTCCTCCTGGACCAACTTACTGGCCATCACATTAAAACACAGTTCCTGATATTCTTGATTTTTTTGTTCATACTCTTCCTAATCACATAAATTATAATTTAACCAATTTATCAGACCTCTCGTCGGATCATACACCCCTCTTGTTAACACTAAACATTCAACATGTCTTCCTAAAAACATTTCCTACACTCACTCCAGGTAAAACAAACTGGAATAAATTCTCCCACATAGTAGAAAAAAACATATCTCTGAATATTCCTCTAAAATCTCCCTCCGACATTGACTCTGCCGTCCTAGCCCTCACTAACGTTATAAAAAATGCCACACTCGATTCATCACCACCATCAATTACCCCTTATAACAACAAAAGTCTCCCCAAATATCTATCCCAATTAATAGCTGTAAAACGTCGTGCTAGAAATCGTTGGCAACGTACTCATCTCCCCAGCGATAAAAGATACTACAACAACATTACCTGTTCTTTAAAAAATCTCCTTCGCAAACATAACAGTGAGAATTATTAACACTATATTAACTCATTAACAAAAACGAACTCGATTTGGAAAGCTACAAAAAAAATTTTAAACCAAAAAAATACAATTCCTCTCATCAAATAAAACGATAGAACTTTTGCTATTACAAACCTGGAAAAAGCAAATTTATTTGCCTCTCACCTAGAAAATAACTTTTCGCCTCATCCTGATATAAATGACATTGATCACACATCCTTCATAGAAAAATCGTTAACCAATGCTCTTCCGATGTCTCTACCTACAAAACACACCTCTCCATCAGAAATTCAATTTATTATTAAACACTTACCAAATAAAAAATCACCTGGTCACGATCTTATCACTAATAGTATTATTAAACTTCTTCTCAAGAAAGCCTAACCTAACCTACATTTTTAATTCAATTCTTCGTCTTTCCCACATTCCCCAAACATGGAAATACTCTATAATTATCCTAATTCATAAGCCCGGTAAGCTACCTGACTCACCTTCCTCTTATCGTCCCATCAGTCTATTACCCTCCCTCTCAAAAATTCTCTCAAAAATTATACTAAAATGAATTCTTCCAATCATCACAGAAAATAAAACAATTCCCAAGACTCAGTTTGGCTTTAGAAAGAACCATTCAGCCCTTCACCAAGTGCACACAATTGTAGATAACATTGCCTCTTCTCTAGACAAAAAACATTTTTGCCCATCTGTATCCCTTGACGTAGCCCAGGCGTTTGACCGCGTTCGGCACAAAGGTCTTCTCTACAAAATGAGATTTTTTTCCGCTCCTCTATCCTTAACCTTAAACTCCTTTTTATCACTCCGCACTTTCCAAGTGAGATGTGAAGACGAACTATCCGATAATTATCATATAAAAGCAGATGTCCCTCAAGGTAGCATTTTCGCCCCAACACTGTACAATCTCTATACCGCTGACATACCTCATTCCACCCTCACTAATCTAGCCACTTTTGCAGATGATACTTGCATAAGTTCTTCTGACCTAGACAATAATGTTGCCATCGACAACCTTCAAAATCACTTAAATTTATTACAAATATGGTTCAATTAATGGAGAATAAAAATAAATGAAAACAAATCATCACACATCACATTCACTTTGCGCCCTAATATCAGCCTTCCACTAACTTTAAATAACAATATAATTCTCTTTGTCAACTCCGTCAAATACTCAGGTATTTATCTTGACAAACGACTAACTTAGGCTACCCACATCAAAACTAAAAAAATATCCCTAAAATTAAAACTCCATAGCCTAAGACACCTTCTTCGCTCCAACATCCCACTCAACAATAAAAATCTTATCTACAAGCAACTTATTCGTCCTACAATAACTTATGGCATCCAAATATGAGGATCAACCAAAGTTTCAAATCTAAAATTGTTACAATCCTTCCAATCAATAAATTTACGTTTGTTGACCCAAGCTCCATGGTACGTTAGCAAAAATACCCTTCATAACGACCTCAAAATTCCCTATCTCTCTGCTCTTGCTTCCACTCACTATAAAAAATTTCACGCCAACAAATTAGCTAATTCAAATCCACTTATATCTAATCTCTCTTCTCTAACTATCCCGGATAATC
>NW_020272927.1:577796-670603 GCF_003268045.1 Sipha flava
TTTTTTTTTTTTTTTTTTTTTGATAAACAATTATTTTTTAATAAATAAATTGTAATAACTGACATATGTGCACATTATACATATAAAACTATTGGTGGGTCTCAAAGATTTTCTACGAAATTGGTGGTCCTCACTACTAAAAAGGTTGGGAACCGCTGACCTAGATGGATAATGCATATCCCCAAAACGACAGGGGAACATCTTACGTATCACATATATTGTGATAGTTGCTGTGTGAGAAGGTTCTCCATCTTGTTGAAACCAAGCACTTAACGGATTTACAGTTCGTCTTATTCTGCGCAACTCTGCTATCAAGTTTTTATTAAACTTGTCTATGTAACAGATACTATTGACAGTCACAGTGTTTCCTTGTTTCTTATGAAAATAGAGAGACCAATGATTAACTTTTTTTAAAATAGCACACCAAAAAGTTACTTACACTCTACTGCACCATAGAGACAACTTAACAGCATTGTCCGACGGATCGATAAAGCTTATCTAGAACTTTCTACTCTTATTTAGCGTAGAGAAAGACGTATATTTTCGGACCTATTCTCGCATCCTACTCTGTAGAAGAATAATTATTATACACAATAATAGCAGCGAGATCGTTTATTGTTTTGTATATTGAAATTTATTTTCGATATATTCTGAAACTACAACGATTTATTAACATGTTTTAATCGTGTAGTTTTCACAGTGTTATAGTTAGCAAAAGGCTATGTTATGATACGCGTTCGTATCGAAAGCCAAATTGAATACATAGCCGTATTTTTGAGTAATAGTAATAAGTTGTTTGTTGCAGTTTTATTAGTACTTTTCATAGTTGAAAAATCTTTGTCACTTCTCTAAAAAAAAAAAAAACCCTTCATCACAAAAAATATCTTCTTGAAACTTTTATAACGTGGTCCAAAAATCGATGAAATCTGAACTCATGCAATACGATTTTTTAGTAGAATATTTTGAGTCAAGAGTTTAAAAACTTTTTCGTTGCAAGCAAATGTGCTTTTACCATTCATAAAGACTATGATTCTTTGATACAGATACTAATAATGAATATGTGGAACATATTATTGTATTACCGACGACTCAGTCGATGCAAAGATGTGGTTTATTAAATTGTAAAATTTATAGATATTACATCATAGTTAGATAAATATACAAAATATGATTTAAAGTTAAATAAATAGAAGGTTAGAAGAATGATAAATATGTGTATAAAATAAATTCTAGAATTCTTTAAAAAAATTTAGATTGTTCATAGAGGGTTTCAAATAAAAGTTTACTCGGTAAATAATTATAATGGAAACTATTAAATAAACCCGAAAGTTGATGTCTATATTTCAAAACATACTTTGAACAAACCTTGAATACTTGTAAATAAGAATAACACATTTTACGAAAGACATACTGCAGAATTTTAAATAAGTGTACTATAATGTGATGAAACCAAAAATATTGTGCAATCAAACTCTAATATGAAAATTTGTTTTAGGATTTTTACACGCTTATTTGATTTTAATACACATATAATCTGAGCTAAGGATATTAAACATTTAAAAATACAATAATAAACGCTGAAATATGTGTTACAAAACCGTAAAATATGTATGGTAAATTAAATATATGCCTTTAAAACATTTATTATATTAAATTAAATTAAAATTAAATTAAAAATTAATAAAAAATACAAATTATTATAAATTTGTTTAAGAATTCTTGAAATATTAGTGGTATGTTATAGTGTACCTACCCAATATTACCGTACGGTAGTACCTTTATGTGGGTAAACAAAAGAAACTATTAACTACAATAAAAGCTCGGAAACTTGAATACATTGGACCAGTGGCGTATTTACGGGGGGGGGGGGGGGGCAGGGGTACTGGACCCTCCTCAGAACCTCTCCAAAAAATAAACTAAAATTCTTGCATATTTGCAATATTGGCTATGTTAAACATTCACAGGGAAGTTGAAATTACTGTTGATGAAGTAATAGAGGAATTGGCCAAAAAATCGAGACAACTGGAATTTATTTTATAACAATACTTTACAATATATAATGTTAAATACAATATATAGGTACATATATATATATATATATATATATATATATATATATATATATAATAGTACATAAGACTATATGATTATTACATTTTATATTTAGTTCAACTTCCTCCAAAAACTGCACAAGGACGTAACTATTACAATATAATATATAGTTTAAATTAATTATGTATAAACCATGGACCCCCCCAGAAAAAATTGAAAATACGCCACTGCATTGAATACATTATGAGAAATAATCAACGATACAATATACTTCAGTTTATATTACAAAGAAATGTAGAAAGAGAAATAAGTGTTGGAAGAAAACAAATATTTTGGATAAAGAACCTCCGTAACTGGTACAATTGATCTAACATCAATTGATTTATTTCGAGCATTAATTGACAGAAATAACATTGATATCCAACATCCAGAATGGATGGGAACTCGTAGAAGAACACGTACCTTACCAGATTTCAGATCCAAATTCAGACACACAGTTTCTTAAATGCGCACTATTAACAACTCTTAGTTTACCCAATTTGAATTTATGATATATAATATTATATTATGATAAAAATTACACAAAAGACGTACACGTCAAACTATACATTGACGGGTAATAATCGATGCGAAATAAACGGATAATCGATATTATTAAATCACTTATATCGGTCACCAATCGTCTTAACTATGTTTAATGGGAAAACCTTAAGTTCCACATAAAAATCGTTCTATATATTATAATATTTTCATTTTTAATTGATTTTTTTTAATTATGAAGTAATAAAAAGTATACATATAATTCTGTTTTATGGGAAACAAAATATTTTTAATGATAGTCATAAAATAACATAATATTATTCCTTTTTAAATATTTGTTATTACAATATATTTAAAAATAGTTAATTTATGTAAATTATATTATTCTGAATATTTATCACTATTATCATTCTTGTAATTTTAGGAATTAAAGCCATATTTTTAAATTTTTTTTTATTTTGTAAATATAAATTTTTCACAATAAAATGATTGATTTACGAAAATTCAATTGCTTACTACAACGAGTTGCGCAAATATGCGCAGCTAAATATAAAATACTTTTGTTCTGTAGATAATGGTTCATTAGATGATACCAATATGTCTGTGAAGCTTGGTGAAAAACGTTATTAATTTTATAGATTTGAAATGCGTATGGATTTATCTTTGTAAAATTTAGAAACGTATACATTTCCACTACTATTACGGATCGATAATAATCGTTACCTATATAATAATTGGGTCATTAAATAATATCAGTAATTTATATATTATATATATCAAATGAAAATATTTTGGTTGAGTTTTATTTTATTTGGTGGGGAAATTTAATTAAGAAATGATTACCGAACCAAAAATCACAGTATTTGTTAAAATAATTTATTTTCTTTACTTAAATGTTTTATTTTTCCATGAATATAAACATTATGCCATTATTATTGTACCATTTTATACCTTAAGTTCTGTAGAAATGATATACAAAAGAAAAATTTTAATTTTTTGAAATTCAAAAAAATCATTTTTGGCCAACTATTTTCATTTTCGGACCACTGTGCATCGTACTGTTTAAAAATAAAGTAATTTTTACACGAAAATAATAACGAGCTGTGAGTCTTAGATATCCTGCAAATAAGTACATAAGATTGCAATAATATTTTTTTTTTGATGTAGGTAGAAATTTGCAGTTTATAATTTTTAAGTTTGAATATTTTGTCAAAATATGCATGATAATCGAAAAAACTTAAAAATAAGCACTTTCTCGTAAAATCGATAATATATGCAAATACATATATTTACAAATTCAAATTTTAAATTTGATAACAAAGTATCGAAAAATGAATTTATTTCACATTCTGCTTTATTTTACAATAAATAAGAAATGCGAGTATATGCAAATTCTTCTATAAGTCCCAAGTCGTGAATATAACAAACGATCAACTTGTGTCATGTAATCGGAAATTAGTAGGATTAAAACATAACTAATTTTATTTTATTTTTTCGATAAGTTTTATAAAATACCGTTTATAGCTTATATCTACTAAGATTATAAATAAATGCAAATTGTAGAATATTAAGGGAATCAAAGCGTTTCAAAGATCGTATTGGGAATCAACTAGCCATAATAATGATTTATTTAACTTGAAACATCCAATCGAATATAAGTGATAACGTTAAATTTCAAAAAATTCAAAATCGCATTTCGTAACACTATCCATGCGTTTACAATGAAATCCGACAAATCAGTTATGTACGCGTGAAACAGTCGTACTGTGTCAATACTGGAGTAACAGACTACGCTAGACTAGGGGATTCGGCGCCAAAGCAATAACGCAACAATCATAATAAAACGAGTAAAACATTATTATATAAGACGAGACGAGAAACAGCGGAGTTTATTATGTCCGCGCACATAAGCGCGGTGGCGTAACGAACTTTCAATAGGCGTCTGGCGCACAAAAACGGCTCGTCGTGTCGTGTCGGGGTGAAATTTAACGACGAGTCACTTCGTTAACGGCATCGTTCCAAACTCTTAGTAGTTATTAATCTGCAAAAAACCACCGCCAGAATGCTAAACAATATCGTACAGTTTCTGAACGATGTAAAAGTAGATTGACACCGTCATATCATATCGTTACCATGTACATGGTCCAAACCATACCGTAATTACCGGATAAAACGACACTCAACGTACGTGCAGCTGCCTAGGATGCTCATTCGGGACAAGGATTGTTAATCGGCCAACATTCCTCCGATCCTTGCCACGGAACGCAAGCGTGACTCGACTACGTTATGATTAGTAGTAGTCCTTCAACAACACGATCGAAATGCCAATCTATTCCTATATGAAGTTGAAAATGACACTGACTATGGAACTATTTGTTTAATTAGTTTTTGGGTTTTTTTTTTTTTTTAACTATAGATATAATAACGGAAATAATATTAGGCATGCGTTCCGGAGCCAGCACATAGGTTACAATGAGCGTCAGTTTTACACAAAAATAATATAAATGTAATATTTTATATCTTTCAAATGTTTGTATGAGCGTCTTTGTACTGACTAGCCGACAAAGAATTAACGTAGAGCTAAAATAATAGTACAAATTCAGTAAAAATGTCGAGAAAGTACATTTAAAATCATGTATTAGGTTCACTAAAATAGGATTTTTTAAAAATCACATTTTTAAGGGACGATGACGAGTTAATGTTATATTGCCACGCATTACAATGATACCACTGGCACGTCAGTTCGGTTCAAGCGTTTACAAGTATAATATGTTTTGTAGTAAATAAGTTACGAGGACAAACAACGGTCGTATGTGGATTGAATCTAGAAAATCCATGTTTTTCGTATGGAAAAAATGCAGTTGCGTGAACAACTATGTTGGAAAAACATCGACGATTTTTATTTGTCCACCTGATAGACTTATAAAACATATTTTTCGTCAAGTAGCATTAAGATAAAAATAAAATAAAGAATATATTTATGGCGAATTATTTACTTAAAATGTTTCAAAATAAATAAAAATGGACTCAATTATTCTTTTTTTTTTTTTGTATCCTTTTGTGCCAATAATACACAAAAATGTCTTCCTTATCACTCGAACGAGTCAAACTTGACATTTTTCAAATTGAAATCGAAACAAGTCAAGCGATTGACAGTGTACGATCGACTGAATATCGTTTCGTGTTGGTACATTTCTTATCGCACAAATCAATCAAATGGAGTATGTCGCACATGTTGCATTTCAACTGCGGTCAAACTGCGTGGTGTGCGGAAAACCTAACATTTATATATACTCGTATATATAATATAACTGTATATATATATATATATATACATATACAGTTTTCGCCACTTATTAGATTTATGGTTAATTGTTTCATTTGTTTGTTAAACTCAAAACTGCTGGTCGGGATTTGCACGTATATTAACACACAGTGAAAGATTCATAATATTCGACTCACGGTTAATGGGTTCATTTGAAAATTGGATTAATAAAGAAAATATTTAATTATATTGAACAAATGTGCTTTAAAGAGAATATGGTTGATGATAGTGTCAAAGAGGATCCTGATGAGAAACCACTATAAACTAAAAAAAAAACAAAGCTAGAAGCGCTTCAAGTTCTACGATGAGAGATTATAAAAACAGACAATTTTGAAGTGTTCGAACCACATAAAGCCTACAAAGATAGGAATATGAAGTTGGCCGAAGAAAAAAAAATCCAATTAACCTTGGAGAAATTTTCATCGAAAAATAAACTATATAATACATACTAATTATTTTATTTCACTTTTAACAATTCCAGAGCTAGCCAGTTTCTATGTATAAATTAAAAAAGTAAAATATTATTATACTCGTAAAATATACCTAATATAACAATTTATCTACTTACACTAAAAATTATAACTATATGTTTATATCAGGGAATAGTTTTCCAATGTTTTTTTTTAAAAAAAATTAGCGGAAAATAATTACATAATACAAATATAACATCCATAAATTGGTTCAAAAATATACAGATAATAATTAAAATGATTTTTAATATTATCCTCAATTAAAAAAAAAAAACTAATATTATTGTTTATTTTTCTTTAAATATGTTTTTTATGGATTTAAGAGTTGCAAACTTTTGTATCAGTTATTCTCACTTAATTACCTCAATCAAATTAGATTTTATGCATGAAATTTATAAATTTAACATTCTTCCTTGTATTTATGACGATCTTAAATTATGTTTTACACGTTTTAAAATAGAAAATGATCCTTGCCACTTGAATTTGAAAAAGGTAAAGTGCAAATAATTTTTAAAATGATTTCTATATTAGGAAACGATACCTCTAAAGACGATGTTTTCAGTTTTATCTGTAGTGATGTAAAAGTATTTTTGGTTTCTGACAGAATATTTTGAACAATAGATTTATAATGTACCTATTCTTTTACAAAATCTGTTTCTATGTCTAAATTGTAAAATTTAACAATTAAGAAAACAATAACTGAAAATCAAATCGAAATTTTAGAAAAAACTATGAATGACAATAACGGATCAACCAACAAAATATATAAGAATATTCAAAAGTTATAAACTTTATGGAACACGCTACAATTTTTTTTTTCTTATCACAAGAAAACAACTTTTGCTTAAATAATTTTATCATTTTTTTTTTTTTTTTTTTTTGGGACAATTATTGCCCCCTAAATTTGCCTCCCTGGAGCAAATGGTCCTATTGCACCTAGGTAAATCGGACCCTGCGGCGCCGGACATGACGACGGCCACCGGCGGCTCGACCCTGACCATCACGTACAGCTTTTGGCCGACCTTTGCAAAGACATGCGCTGGCCATTTGCGTACAAGAACGTCGTGTACGTGATGTCCACGCACGCGACAGCATGGTCACAGTATGCCACCGAAAACCACTGACTACTCTAGGGCCACCCTATACAACACAGAGCACGAGTGCTGTTTGAAAGAAATGTACACATTTTTCGCGACGGCAAAACTGAATCAACTACAGGTTTTGTAAACTTGACAATCGCTCCTTTCTTTCCCCTTTATTGCCCCGATGTTTTATCTAGTATCAATTTTTAATATTCTTTTTTTTAATTTCTGTTATAATATGCTCCAGATGCTCCGTGAATTTGGTGTTCTGACTTTATTCGTAGTGCAAAAATCATATTACGATTTTGCGATTTCCTTTAATTCCACTTGATTTTATAACATACTTAATTTAAATTAATAATGTTACAACCTACGGAAGACAATTTCTTTATTAATTTTGTTAAATATGAATTGATGGTTAAAAATTTATTTGCAGTTGATTCCGTATTTTCTGGATACCCGTTAATATGTGAATCTACATAATATGGTCAACATTTTCTGGTTCCTAATCCAATATACGTATTCTAACAAGGTTAAAAAAAAAATCGCATTATTTGGGAACTTGGTACGGTATATGTGGGTAAAATTTATTTTATCACAGCAATAGAATATGTATTAACAGCTAATATAATACTAATGTAAATAAGTAGTTTTACCCTGATCAATTGATACTGAACGAACATGTAGCCAAATCTACAGTACCACTTAGTTAATTGAAATAGAAAAATGCGACAGGTTATTTACAAACAGTATATTTAGAAAACAATCTGATTGTATGGTACATAGCTTATACTAGTTATTTATAAGTTTATTCTAAGTCCAAATGGTTAACCAACTGTATAATTAACCTCACTAAAAACTGTCACGAAATAAAAACATATAGAATTCGAGACGAAAGAATATTTTTTGAAAACATAACAACACGTTCAGCAATGAAGTATGAAATAAAAATAAAATATAAAATTGACTTATTAACAATCATAAAATTATTGCATTTTAAGTGATAATATTGTGAAAAATATAATTTTATAATTGTTTTTATATTAATTTGTTAAAATTAATTAATATACATTTGAATTTACATTAAACGCAATTAAGAATCATAAAACGTACAATTTAAGTCTTAAATATCTCTTAAAATAAAATAAATAATATATTTATTAATATCTCTCTTAATATATATCTTTAAATATCTTTTATAATGAAAGTTTAACTTAAATATTTGATTTAAAAAAAAAAATTTAAAGTTTTTCACAGCAATTTAAATAGCAAATCGAAACATTAGGAATCATAAAAAAAATAGTATTTTTTGTTTACAAGAGAAAAAATACAAATTTATTTGGAATTAAATCTAACAAAATAATATAAAAGATCTTTGTTGCTATATGCCATACGAAATTTATCAATATGGTTTCTTAGATTTTGATTTTTTATTTTTTTAATATGATTTTAGTTAAATTGACCGAATGTAAAGAATTTTGGAATAGGTATCTCATGTTAGTAATGTATTTTTAGTATACTACATAAATCATAATATAAAACACATCTATATGCACACGTAAATTTATATTTATTAACTTATCAAATATAATACAAAAATATTGGGAATACTTTTTAGCAATAATTAACATTATTGCTAAAAAATGGATTCAGTTGTAATATAAATCTCTAATTCAAATTTTAGCTTCGTAAAATAACGAACTTCGGTAAGTCGTCCGACTATAAATTATTTATAAAATAATGACTAATCGATCGATTGATTTTTTGAATTTAAAATAAAACATGTTGGTGCTGGACACTAAATTAATGATAATTTCTAAAAGTTTTCGGGAGTATTACTCATTAAACAATAGTTGTTTCGGTATAATAACCTATTACTTATCAATTAATGTTTTTCATAACAGAAATAACTTTTTTATACTTATCACAGTGAATCTCAGAGTCAAAAAAAAAAAAAAAAATATTAACTATCATTGTTTGAATAAAAGAAAACCGCCGTAATAAAAATACGAAAAATATCGCAAAAAATAATATTTACGAAAACGAAAAAATACAATCATAAATTAATCACGGCTCGTGTTGGCTGCTCGAGAACCGTTGCGTCCCAAATAATACATTGACAACCGTATAATGGGTTTTGATGTTCTACTGCTGACTGAGTATTAAATAGTATCAACTTCTTACTTATTTATAATAAGTACATTATTTCAAACGCTCTGATCATAATAAGTAGTAAACTCTAGTGGAATATTGTTATGTTATTATATGCATGTTTGTAATTGAAAGAGTGTAATACTGAAAAATATAAGTTTTAAAAAATAAATACTTATTTTTTACAAACTTTTGACTAAAAATGTAAACGACAAATGGTCCGAATAGCATCTACATTATCTGTTGTGTCAATCTTTAACTAGGTACTTCTATATTTATTTATGGGATTAACGAAACCACTGCTAAAATATTAAACTGGCTCAATTACATGGGTTTCTCTTTTGTGGTACCCTCATCACATTAGTACATTCAATATAATATATATCACTTTGTTGGGAGGGAAGTGGGCAATTTATTAAAACTCCGAAACTAATTATCCAATCGTAAGTCAACTTTTGATTGATATTTATTTTCCAAAATTGGAAACTGACAACAAAATTTTCAGAACACTATTGCATGATAAGATTGAAAGTGAATAATACAATATTTTCTTTATATAGAATGACATAAATTAATAATATGTCCAATTAATTTTACTTATTGTTGAATTTGGAAGTCGATTACTTGAGAAAACAATGAAATGATTTATAACTTAAAACTACATTTCTTTAAAAAACAGTTTCATATAAATCAATAATCGTAAGTGATGACAAACAATAGGTTTGAATTGTTGAAATTAAGAGTCTATTTTAATCTTCATGCAAAATATGACATTTGATAAAGGTTTAGAAATACATTCAAAAAAAATTTGTTGAAACAAAAGATAAGCCATATTTCTTAAAATGTTCTACTACACAAATGCAAAATATAGACCTAAATTTTTCTGGATGTCATTCATATTAAATAACTATTTTTATGTATTATGAAAGCAATTTAAGAAATAATTCTGTTCCATGTAATCGATATATCTGATTCAATTTAATTTAATTATCCATAATTTTATTTTTCTTATTTGATTGTATGGTGTCGTAAACTTATGCATGACTGTAAATTTGTATCACAATATTAGTAACACAAAATTTAGTTCTGTTTTTTTTTCTTAAAATATTAAGAATAAAAGCCACACTTAATGATTAAAAAATAAACACACAATCGAAACGATCCGTAAAAGCGTTTTTATTTGCTGTAAGTATCACGTTTATTATCATTAAGTGTTACAAGCATTAAAACTATTTTAATAAAAAATTTGACTGCATCCGCATTTATAATGCTGGATAATTAGCATTTTTATTATAATGTATGTTAATGTACAGATATATTTGTTAACAATTTGTTGTTTGTATAATTCCCCTTCATGCAAGATCAAATAAAATCAATTATGTTAAACAAAAAATTAGTTTAAATTTTCAGCGTGAGAAATCAATTATTACGAGTATATCCTACACTTTCATTACTGTATCCCGAATTCGTTTGGGAAAATTAGTAAGACGGCGTAATGGATAGGCAAAATTAGTAGATATCTGTGATGGGGAAAATTTAATATTTTTTGTTGTACAATAATAATTAGTGCAACGATTTATATAAAAAAAAAACTAATAAAACATATTTTCTGAGATTAATAAACATTAAATCGTTATAGTGATTAATTAAATAAAATTATAAAAATTTGAATATCTTATCACTATTTTTACTTTTTTTTTTTTAATCAATCTTTAGTCTCAACTAAGACAAAGAATGCAACACCGTAAAATAAAAAATGCTAAAATTACCTAATTTTTTATTTTTTTTATATCAACGATACTTTTAAGTATGGTCTAGTTATTTTTTATACTATAGTTAATATAAATGAATACAATATTTAAAATATTTTTTGTAGATAACGTTAAATATTTTTTCATATTCCAAATACATCACTTATATATAAATTATAATGTAACGCGTATTAAATTCGTTTTCAACATTATCATTTAAAATTATACACTAATAATCGTAAAACATTTTTTTTTAGTACATTTAAATTCCCTTTATTCATATAATTTATATTTATTCAGTAAGTAATGATTATTTTTCAACTAATTATTTCTTACAAAAATCACAAAAATCTGAAATGAAAAAAAAATAATTTAAGTTCTACACAGACAATTAATTACAGAAACTCCAAATTAGTTTTACCAGTCAGTTTTGAATTCCAGTATTATTTTTTTTTTTTTTTTTATCAACATTTGGATACTTATTTCTTCTAGAAACTCATAAGTAAATTTTTCTCATAAGAAAATTTTGTTTTTTATTATTTAACACAGTAATAATAGGGTGCTGAGACCTAGTAACTGGAGGTGATTTAACCTGGTGTTGAGGTGATTAATTGGAAATAAAATTAAATGACACATGAACTAAAAACGATAATCGAAGAAAGTAATAGTCCTCGGTGAATATCAGTCAAACCGAACGAATTCGTCTATTAGGTGTGTGTCGGATCGCGACGTTTCATGATCGGTCATAACACCAAGAGACAAAGACTCGCTGGAGAAACAACAATTATCGGTAGATGGTGGCCCCAAAATTCATAGTCAAATATACACCTAGGTATGTTTTAACGCATTCATGTAAGAATAGCACAATTTATGGAAATGTACTTTATATCTAATAATATATCTTTCCAAAGAAATAAATAGATTTTTGAAAACAGTAACATTGTTTTTGTATTAAAATATAAAACATCGATGTTTATAATGCAATTATTATAAAATGTTTCAGGCTATTTTCATCAGTATGGGCTTCAATTTCGGATCCCATCTCTCTCGTTTCCCTTAGTGCTGTAATTTTCATTGTTTGTAATTAATATTACCCCCCCCCCCTAACGTCTTCACTTTTTCTAATCTATTTTTATCATTAGAGATTTCTAAATATAAGGAAATGGTTTTTCCTACGTACTGTAAGTAAATAATAATTTGTATTTGTCAAACTAAGGTTTTCGTCAACACTCCTACCAAATAATTAATTCTAAATGGAATTTATTGATCTCCTACTGAAATGTCTCGCACATATCTTTAGGTAGCAATAGTTATTCGAAACGTACCAATATATCATCTACTTTTGGTACAAAAAATAACACTTTTGTATTAAAACTCTACGAAATTACTAAATTGGGTAAAGATTGAAAATATCAATCTTAAGACGTACTAAATTACAAAAATAAATTCTTATATACGTACAAAATCTTATAAATATCATTTCTGGGAAATATCAGCCAGTGCATATTTTATAGCGTGGTATTCTGTAATAATGTCGAAAGGCAAACTTCATAGAATGTACAATAGCAATCTGCACTATTCCGTTGATTATAATTATTACTGCTATCGCACAGGAAATACGTAAGCTCGTAGCTGCTCACGTGTGTTCGTACTGGCACATATTGGCTGTGTGTAATAAAATATTGATAATATTTCATTTGAAACGAAAAATGAGTAAACGAACGATGTTCGTATCGTTATTTTTTTATATATTTATTAAGGCTTCGACATCAAAGATCTTTAGCCTGCATTAAATTAATATAAATATGTATACATTTTAACATTTACAAATATTGACATGTTTAGTGTGATTACAATTTATGACTTATGTTTATATTGTAAAAGAATAGATTGATTGCGTCCGTATTGCCTTCGTTGAATGCTTGATGGAGTGTGGTTGGGTTTTTGAGGATCTTGCGGGCTTCAGTGTATTTGGTTTGATATTGATGAGAGGGTTCTCAGAGAGTCACTGATGATAATGCTGCATTATTCGGGTTTGAAGATAAGACAATTTTTAATGCTTCATAAATAGCGTAAGTTTCGTATTGTATATGGGATCGAGGGTACTTGGTACTTTTTTTTGCCGAATTGTAGATTATATCTCCATAGTCTATTGCTGAGAGAATGAGGACTTTGTAGACTGTGATTAGGCTATTTGTGTCGGCGCCCCAGTTATTATTTCCAAGTATTTTTAACGTTTTAATTCTTGATTAGCATTCCATTTTTAATTTTTTCAAATGAGGTTTCCAGGTGAGTTTGGATCAAAGATGAGGCCCAAAATTCGGATACTATTTGCAAAAGGGAGTTGTGTATTCATGAAGTTTAAATTTGGTAGGGAGTCCTTCTTCTTTTTATTGAAAATGATACATTGAGTTTTGGTGGTGGAGAAACTGAAACCAGTTTCAGAAGATCATCTGGCAAGAGAATCTAGTGCTTGTTGGAGGAAAAGAGCAGTAATTATAATTTGTGTTCCACTGAAATATATGCTGCAGTCGTCAGCAAAGAGGATGAATTTGGCTGGTTTTGGTAGATTGTTGCATATGTCGTTTATTGCTACCAGGAAGAGAATGACGCTAAGTACAGACCCTTGTGGAAGTCCATTTTCAATGATGAGTGATGATGAAATATTTTCATAGTCTTTGACGCTAAATGTTCGGTCTGTTAAGAAGTTTCTTATGAAGTTGAGGAGGTTGCCATTTATTTTCCATGATTGGAGAATTTTCAGTACTCTTTTTTTCCATACTGTGTCATATGCTTTTGTAATATCCAAGTCTATTATAATGAGGTGATGTTTATGTCTGAACGCTGAGCAAAAATCAGTATGTAATGAAGTTAGTGCAACTAATGTTGAATGGTTTCTTCTGAAACCACATTGTTCTATGGTAAGTAGTTTGGATGATTCTAAGGTCCAGATTAGTCGTTAATTTATTATTTTTTCTATTAGTTTACTTAGTATGTTAATCAGTGATATAGGTCTATAATTTTCAATGTTAAATTTACTTTTGTTGGGTTTTGGAATGGGGACTATATTTGCATGGTGCCATTAGCTTGGGAAAAAACTCTGGGATCATATTCTATTATATGTATGTGAAGGATGGTTTTAATTCCAATTAATGGAAGATTTTTTATAAATGAATACGGAATATTGTCAGGGCCGAGGCTTTTGCTTTTGCAGTTTTGAAGTGTTCATTGTTTTGGTCCATTAATGATGTAGGGATATCTGGATAGGAGTTTTTGAGAGTTATGAAGTCAGGATTGTAATTTTTTTCGCTATTTTTTTTATAAAAATAATTTGCAAAAGCTTCAGAGGCATTTATGAAGATGTTATTTTTTCTTGATTGTAAAGAAGGATATCAGGTAGGGTTTTGAATTTATTGCCTCTGATGGAGTTTATTTTGTTCCATATGATATTTTGAGGGATTTTGTGCTTTATAGATGACGTAAAATTTTGCCAGGATAATGTTTTACTTTTTTTTGTGATAAATCGTGCTATAGCTCTGGTTTTTTTAAGTTGAATGTGATCTGTGATGGATTTAGTTTTTTTTGTATCGGTTGAGACTTTTTTTGTAGTTTTTAATAGCATCTTGGCATTCTTTGTTCCACCATGGAACAGATTTTTTTTATGTTATTATATGTTTTTAGACAAATGGATAGGTTAGCTGCTTCTATAATAATGTTAGTGAATTTTCTGACTACTGTGTCCATTTCTAGTTGATTTCCGTATGAGTTTAAATCTAATGGGTTTTGATTAAGTTCAAATTCAATTTTTTCAGAGAAGAGATCCCAATTTGGATTTTTAAGGTTCCATTTTGTGGAGCATTTTTTTTCATTAAGGTGGTTTTGATACTGAATTCCAATGGGCCAATTGTCACTATCGCTGTAGGCTGGAAGTACTTGCCAGTCAAATAGTGTGGTGGAATTGATATTAGTGATTGTCAGATCTATTGCAGAGAAGTTACCGTTTGAAAAATTGTATCTAGTGGGTTCATTGTTGTTTAGTAGAATGAGTGTTTCTTTTTCTAAATATTCTTCAAGCATATGGCCTCTGTAGTCTGTGTAATTGCATCCCCATGAAGTATTGCAGCTATTAAAGTCACCCAAAAGAACGAATGGTTTAGGGAGCTGCTTAATAATATTCTTGAGGTGTTGCTTGGTGAAAATTTTACTATCAGTAATGTATATGTTGCATATACATATAGGTTTTTGTAGTTTGATTAAAGTTGCGATGGCTTCGAGGTCGTATATAATTGGGATGTTTTCAGAATCGATGGTGTCTTTGATGAAAGTAGCTACCCCACCGATTGCTCAGAGAGCATCTATTCTGTTTTTAAAATAACCGGTGTAATTTTTGATATATACTGAGTGATTGTTTTTAAGGTTGGTTTCTTGGAGACATAGTATTAAAGGTTGGAGATCGTATATAATGCGGTTGATGCCGATAGAACGTTTATAGAAACCGTTAATATTCCATTGTATAAATAAGGTCATAGAGAATGATGAAGTTTATTATATTTTTTGTTAATTAGTTTTCGGAAGGAGGAATACTTTGTAAAAGAAGGTTTGATAGTTTCGTTATATTAGTTTTTATGCTGCTGTCTGTTAATAAGGGTCTAATTTATTCGATTAAATTATGTACATTGGTTGCAGTTGATCCGACTTGGTTGCATAAATCATGAATATTTATGTTTTTGATTGAAAATTTTTCGACTATATATTTGAAAGAGTTTTTGTTGATAGATAAATCTTTATTTTGAAGAATAATTTTAGATGCTAATTCAAGTTGTTCGTCAATTCTATCTGTGTTGCAACGTGTGGATGAAGAAGATCTTGGTTTTTTTAGTTGTTTTTTTTTCTTTAGTAGCTTTGTTTTTTACTTGTGTGATATCAGGTATTTCCATATTAAAAGTAGAGGATATGGGAGATACTGGGGATGAGGTACATGTGGATGGAGGGGCTGGTCTTTTTTTGATGACTTAGTGATCTTGTGTTTCTGGTATGTTTGTATAATTTATGTTTAGCACGGTTGTGTCATTATCTTGGTTAGGCGTTTCCTTAGTATTAGTGGTTTTCTCAATAGTTGGAAGATATGTGGAGAATATGGTTAAATCGTCTTTTAGGGTGTCCATATTTTCAGGTAGAAATGAATTAGTACATGTCGTCTGACTTTCATTGGGCTTCTCGTTGATATCCAGGGGTTTTCCAGTAGTATGGTGGTTAATGTTATCTGTGGCTGTTAGTTCATTTGAGATGCCCGTTCACGGTTAAAATTAAGCTGGTATATGTTGTTTTACACGATGATAATACATGGCCTGTTTTTTTGCATAGGAAGCAAGTAATAGTGTCGTTGGTAATAAATATACGGTAAGTGGTATTATCTGAGGTAATCGCGATCGATCCGGGGAGTTTAGAAAAATCTTTATGTAGGGTTTATGTAGAGTTGTCTTCGGAAACTTGTGATGTGTGTGAATTTATTTAATTGAAAGCCTGCCTTGAGCGCGGTGATCGAAAATGTTATTTTTATGCAAGCTTCACAAGTGCTTCAATGATAATATTATTAGGAATGGCAGGATAGACATTTGATAAAATAATGCGTTTAGATGAGTTAATTAGTTTCCGTATAGGTATTTCAATACTGTCGATAAATATGGCTGAATGTTTGTTAATTATGTCATTAGCTATTTGCAGACTTTTGAGAAATATACAGAACCGGTTATTTGATATGCGTGACGCAGATATTATGTTGGTGGCATCGGTAATTTTATTGAGCGCAATTATATATTGAATTTGTTTAATTCCGTCTACTGAATTCAATACAATGACCTGATCCATTTTTGACGTAGAGGAGTTTGCAGTTGTTTCTGCGAAGTTTTTATCTTGGAAGTGGTTTATCGAAGAATGTGAGGTAGGATGAGAGTTGACTTGAGTTGTAGTGGTGGAATTAGATTTGTTGGTTTATGTTAATTGTTTATTAGAAGCTAGTAATTTTTCATTAAGAGATAGTTTGGTGGGGGTTTGCGAATTTAAGAGCGATGTTTCAGGCTGGGAATTACTCATTGCGAATAATCGCCGTTAATATTCATATTTAATTAGTATTAGATACAAAATGATCTGTCTTATAAATTAATGCAAGGAAAATAAAAACGCAGGTTGTGATAAGCAGGTAATGCTAAATACACACGTGTTGCTCGGTCGGAAGTCAAACACGAACTGGATGTTCGTATTATTCGATAGGTTATAACTGTTTAGACTACATAACCGTAGACTCCATTATTCTCACGTGAATGATACGTTTAAATCGTATTATTTCCGTATGAAAAAAAAAACATTTTTGAAATTCTACAACGAATCCGAAAGACTCCGTCAAAATATCAGCAAACTCGTTTTAACTTTCATTATAATTATAAAGTCTCCTACGCTGCGCGAATACTTCTTGCGACCAGTATTAGATCATCGTGTTGTGTTTCGGAACCCATTCACGACTTTTGACCTTTGTCAGCTTGAGCATGTCCAGCGAAAGTTTTTGAATTTGGCTACTTATTACAAATATATAAATAATATTATCTCGTCACTGCAGCTATCTTCTGTGTTCGTGCTATTAGTTTCGGTAACACTTGCGTGCGGCGGATAACGTGCTATGAACCTTAAATTGTTGATCGAATCTCTGCGCTGGGGAAGGGTCATCCTATAATTCTTCACGTCTTAGACCAAACTTCAAATTCACAGGAAACTACATGCTATATGATTTGTTAAGCCGATGTCTACACGACGGGTGCTTGCGTTTCACACCGTTAAAAAACATTACTGTTCGATGGTTATAATGTTTTAAGCGAGTGCTTTTCATTAATTTGTAAAATGTATAAAACCATTCTATTGTCGGGCCGCAAATTCACCACGGTTAATATACAAGTATAACGAGAAAATGTTCACAAAAAATGCTCACAATATGCACAGTTTGTGAAAATGTGTAGCATTACAACCAATTTGTGTAAATAAAGAACCGTTTGCGGTTAAAAAATTATAACTATAAACTATGGTATTAGAACCAAATTTAATAAGATGTGAGTTTGAATTTTTAATTTTTAAAACGTTTGCAATAAAAAAAATAAAAAAAAACCGTCTAAAATCTGAGAACGTTGAAGATTTCAAGTGTCTACAAATAGCACACATTTTATTAAAATTAAAAATGTAATGTATATTTGAATTTTTGAATTCAAATAGCTCCACTGTAAATAATTCGAATATCAGTATTCGATGTTACAATACCTATTATTATTAAACGTTTTGTGTTGCACGAAAACTTAAACGAATAATTTTTGTTACGTATTGTATTGTAGCATCGAATACTCAAATAACTTCCATCACTGATTAAAATATTTAAAAACTATGAAATATCTATGCAATGCTTGTATAATTATTCGATAGATATTTTGAGTAGCTATTGTTAATTTTGGTAGGGAAACAATCAAACAAACAACACGGCTTAATGGAAATTCGTTGACACATCCGAATTCATTAATATTACATTTTATTACGTGCATAAATCATATTTGCGAAATTCCAACAATACTTTTTTTTTTTTTGCTTCAGATATAATATCATGATAAAATATTGTATTCAATTTTCAATATTTAAGCATGAAAGTTGAATGTTTCATTAATTTTGAAGTACTAACATATTGCGAATTTTCATAATTTTATTTTTTTTTGTTTTATCTAAATTTAATATTTACGGTTGTAATTTGTTCTTTTGGATAAATGACAAAAATGTATTTTCATCGATCGATAAAACATGTAGACGGGGAACTTTATATTACATTTTTAAGATTTTTACCGAAATCATTTTATCGACTTTCGTGAACGTTCAAACCGATTTCATATGATTCATTTCTCGTCCAGTTGCCAGTGTCTATATCGAAATCGTGTGCACGGACACAAAATTAAAATAAAAAAATCGACATCGCAGTAAACCAAAAAGTTCCTAGTTTCACGCGAAAACTAACGCGCGTACGAAAAAACGTACCGGACCCATTAAAAGTCAGTTTACGGCGACGCGGTCTCGACCTCGAGCACATATGCACACGGTTATAATTATGGGATGGAACCGTGTACGAGTAGTGCATGCAGGACTGTAGCAAGGGGAGGGAGGCTAGAGGAGCCTACACCACGGGTGCAATTCCTGGGAGGGCGCAACAATGAAAAAAATTTCAATTATTATTAGTATTAGTATATTATTAGTTATTAGTAACTACAACTACTTATAACTTATTACTTATATGATTTATAAATATTATTGTTTATATATCTACTTATAATTATTATATATATATATATATATATTTTAACATATTATCGGATTTAAACAAAACTAACAAACGATTACACAATTATAAGGAAAAATTATTATTTATATCGATTTTGTAAAATATATTCAGTTTTTTGTGAGTTTTTTTTTTTATAAACTAAAATTCTTCAGGCCACGTTTCGTCCCGAGTGCACACGTGCCACTTAACTCGGCAACGTCTAATCCGTCGCGCGGTTAATCCGTAACGTTTCCTATTACAAATCCACCGGTTAAGTTTGCCGTGTACGCGACCGTACCACAGCCGACGTTTCACGTTTAATAACTCGTCACGCAGACACTGACAGTGCGGCGCGAAACGCATTAGCACGCCGAGACATTATCACACGAGCGATTATTATTAATGGACCGAAATTAATCATTTATCCGTTTGTCTCTGTCTTGTCATCGCGTACAATGTGCTTTCGCCACTAACAGACACTTGACTGCGGTTGCATTCACGCTCACCCGTTTGAAAAACGACATGTGCCGAAAACAATATTTCTATCCCGACCGAACCGGCTCCATACTCCGGAGGAATCTTAAGAAGAAATCATGAATTCTGACGTCACTCGAGCAACTACATGGTCGTATTTTTTTTTTTTTTTTTTTTAAATTTAAAATCTATCCAGCTCACATCGCACGGCGTTCATACGCTCACGCGATCATCTGATCGGAATATTTCGCGCAAACACAAACATACCGTAGCAATAATATAGTCTACACCTGTGTTACCTGATGTTTTTTTTAGATTTCATAAATATCTCGTCCTCCCCTCCACCGCGAAAATAAAAAAAAATATCGTCTAATTTGTATTTTATGCCATTAACAATTTTTAATTATAAACATGTATGTCTACTAAAAATATGATTTCGAATTGCCCACAGTAAAATAATTACATAAAAAAAAATACTAATGTAAACTACTTTGAGGTTAATGATTTTCTGTTAACAAAATTATATCTGGCTAATTGTACGTCAGAATCAATCTTTAATCTTCCTTTTCACATCGATTCCTGGGGTTTTTGGAAAATTGTTAAACAGTTGAATCGTACTAAAGTCTTTTTCGACTAGATAATATCAGACATATCAAGTTGATGAAAAAGCTATAATTAGTTACATCACTTCTTTCAAAAGTTAAAAGTAAATACAAGTTTTTGTTTGAACCAAAGAACTCGTATAATGAGAATGTAAGTGACAGAAAAATCGCCCACTCAACACCCCCTCAAAATTGGAACACTTCTTATGGAAGTGACAGCTTCCATTTTGAGAACTATTGGACAGTATTGTTATTTCGTATACGTAAGTGTTTCATATGCGATCTTAAGGAAATTAATTAATAAGTTAATACATTTAATTAAAATAATTTGGGTCCAACTGAAGCTTCAAAGAGGACTACCTTTTACCCAGGGATCAGCCTACCGGAATAGTTTTCTCAGAAGTAAGTTTGCACAAAATCCCTTCAACACATCACTCTATTAAAAGCCACCGGAGTCCCGTATGTTATTCACTGTTTAAAATTGTAAAAACCCAAAATTAACGAAAAGGCAATTAAGGATAAGAACAAGTAAGAGGAAGAAGAATAAGGAAGAAAGAAAGAAAAAGTAATGAGGAGTGAAGGTAATGAATATGGGACTAAATTGATTACCTTTTTCCTTGCTTAAAAAAGGGCTTTGAGAGTCACAAAGGTTAAAGGCCCAATAAGTGTATTTGGACAAGCTAAATAAGGTAATTGTTTTGGGTGTTGATATATCTACGTACAAAATAAACTCTTTATTTGTTGAACGATAGATAATGATTTTTCTATACGTAAATGTGTAACGTCAATAATATATACTATACAGGGTTTATTAATTAAATTTATATATATATAAAAAAAACTCCATAGTTTATGCGAACTGTCAATTAACGAACATGGATTAAAAATAATAGTCTGGAAATATAACAAAGGAATCTATTATCACAGGTTGTGTGTACAAATAATAATGATGATTTAAAATATAATTTTAGATATTTATCGAAAAAGACAATTTGAAAATGAAATACAAGGATTGTAAAGCATTTTTGACGCCAAACAGTTTTGATTACATGCTGCATCAAAACCTCAACGTTGTCGAACATTTCAATTTTTTTCTACAATGAGAAATAATAAAAATTAATAGACGATATTTCTTGAAATGTTTTTATTCATTGTTATTATAACTATGCATGCAAACTTATAAATTTGCAAAATTTTGTATTGTAAAAACATTCAGTATGTTGAAACAAATAAAACTGAATAAATATATAAAAACCTTTTGTTTATTTTTCTTCTTTAATGGTTTGTCTTACTACTATTTATTTTACAAAATTTTTACAACAATGAGTTTTACTGTTGCATCTGGTTATATAACATTATATTTATATTCTGTAAGCTTATTGAATGTTCAAAGACAAATATAAGATAGAATTATAAATTAATCAATATTTGTTAAAAATAATTTACTGTTCAACAATACAAAAAAGCTTCAAATTTATACTCTAGGTCTCGATTTACACATAATATATAACTATTATATATATGCGATTAATATATTGCCATAGTCGAATTCAAAAATACGTGTTACTCGTTAAGCAGTTTAAAAGTATATTAACAAAGATAAAATGGGGGTGATGAATCCATTAAAATAATTAAACTAAATAATATTGATGTAACTGACTAGATATTTATAATATACATAAACATACTTTATATACATATTTCTAACTTATGTAAATTTTCTTGTTACTTTCCGTTTTCAACTAAAAAAATTATAAAACAAGTTTCATATAAATAGCCATTCAAATTAAAGCTTGTTATTATTATTTAATTGTACTTTATTTTCACAGATACACTCCACGGTCATCCCCACAATCGAGTACCTATTATTTAAAATGAAATGTAGATCGATATTTTTGACTAAACAAATTTGTTCTTCAAGAAACTATACACGCCAGGCGTTGACCTATAATTGAATGTAGAGGTTTAAAATTGAATAGTGTTATGGAAGGTATATTTTTATTAAAATATAGTAATATTTCGTCCAAATCGTAAAATATGATGTTTATGACGAAGAGTGGCTGACTAAAAACCTACTGACTGTAAACTAATACTCCGGAAGATATAATAGTATAATGCCTAAGAAGATTTCGAATGAAAAAAGTCTGAGTGAATTGACTGTAAAAATTTAAGTCAAAAAAATCGAAACGAGGAGTTTCAGAATATGCGTTGTGGAATACGAAAAGGCCGTTAATACTTATATCGGGATGATGAACCAAAAAATTAAGTTTACAACTCGACGTAAATGTCAAAAACTTTATTGATGAAAGTGCTATTGAATACCGAATTATTATTATCATACAAATGAAAAGGAAAGTTCCCTTTTTTTTTTTCTTATGATTTATTAGAATCCTTATTTGAAGGTAGAAAAAAGTCTAGATTGACTTGGTTCTAATAAAATATAATAAATAGAAATTGATTCACTAAGAATATGAGTTTTGATGCTATTAAAATATTTATACGTATATATTCAACTTAAATGAACAGGTGGGAAAAAAAATTACCAAAAATATATTAAAACAGAATAAATAAATGATTTTTCATTTTTGACTACAATAATAGTAAATATAAACGGACGCGAGTGTTTCGGAGTACGTATATTTTATTTTACGTCACCGCATCATCTAAGGGATTTTTTGAGTTCATGTCGTAACAAAATCAGACAGTATATTCAATAAAACCTAAGCAAATAAAGTTGTCCCTTTGTGACGTTAATACACATTATTTTAGGTTTCTGTTAATTACTGTTTTCGAAATGCAACGTATATACGCGCACACAATGGTATTAAATACCCTTTAGCAATCCTTACATGCGATTTATTATTCCGGAGATGAATTTCATTCCCCAAATGTACCTTTTCAAATCAAGTAGAACGTTTGACCTTATAAAACGCACCGTTATAATAGGAACGTATGTATTTATACACGAACGCATATTCTACGACAAGGTCCTAACCAGGACCATAATGTTTAACGTGTAAAATAAACATGCAGTAAAAACAATACTATCGTAACGATACCAATGCATTTGATATATGGTGTAATAATATTGTTCTATCAAATTAAAAGACATTCAAATAAAACGTCGTAGTTATGACAACAATAATATTATGAAAAGGTATACGATAACTTCAATTCTCGGTTGTTCAACTGATAGCTGTTTACGTGGGGACGATACACGAACCGACTAATGTTTATAAAACATTTATTTGCACACGTTACGCACTTACTTATAGATACTGTGCGTTCCAGGATAGGTCCGTATAGGTATAATTGTACGTACTGAGTAAACAAGTAACAATTATTATCTTTTAAGTAGCATCACTATAGAATACGTGAACGTTCGACGTACTATTTACAGATTGAGTTTTCTGAATTTTCAATTTTTGTTCTACAATGTCTCAACGTTAAACAATATTGACCTACATTTAAGTACAAATTTTTAATTATTTTGGTAGCAAGTGTATATTTCCCTAACACAAATCGATTACTCTCCACCCACGACCGTAAACTCTTATTAAACTATTCTAGATAAGCGTAGTTTCAAAAACAGTTTTTCGTTTGTTCAGAACTTGTACATGTTGTATATGTTTCAGAAAAATAATCATTTCTGTTCTTTAACTGATATGCATACGATAATATATCGTTAACCACATACGTATCGGTTTTATTATAAAAATAATAATAATATATTATCGAACCGTTTGGAATTGAATTACTTGACCATTATAAATTTCACCAATTATTATATAGGTAAGAAAATATTTCTATTGTATGTGAATAATATTTTCACAGAACGAATTTGATACATTTTTTTCCTGTATAAATTATTAAAAAGTTTCATACTTGTTGAAGATAAAAGTATAAACTATAACTAATAGAGTAACTTTTTTCTTTCTTGAAAATACCATTCTAAACACTAAAAGAATACCAATCACAAGCTTTACAGAGTAGTAAATGTTATATTTATAGTTTATATTTCATCAATCATATCATTCAAATTTCACTACTAATAATAATTAATATTATTTTTCTACTTTGCTCGTAATTTATAATATATTTTATCTAATAAATATATATATGTTATGGTATAATACGAATACCGGTGAAAACTAAGATTTACCAGTAAATCCTAAGTTTTACCGACTGCGTTCAATAAATATCCGAAATTCGGACATTTACCAATTGATTTTGGTAAAACCTAGGATATACATTATTGTTTGGTCAAACCCCGAATTATTTTAGCAGTTCGGACTTTTACAAGCGAGTTATGGTAAATCTTAGGATTAATAATCAATGTTTGTAAAAGTCCGAATTATATATTTTTTCCGATTCTGTGATAATTCTTACCTGTATTTATTCTTGTGCATTGGTGTTAATATCAATAGTTTTAATTTATATACCTAATTAAATTTTTGACCAAGATACGAATTACAATAAAAGTTGTAAGCAATGATTCAATGATTAAGATATAGAACAGGTTTAATAGAAGAATAATTTAATAAATTGATATCAGGGCCAATTGCAGAAAGTAATTTTACGAGCAGTATTCGTTTTACAATAGTCGCGGTTAGTATTACGAGTATACACAGTATTCAATATGTCGTTTAAAATACGATTTTATGAAATTTTAAATGGTGTTGTGGAGTTAAAAAATGACAAAAATAATTTTTATTTAACTGAGGAAAAATATAATATATTTTTAAGTGAATTTAAAAAAGCTAAATCTGTTAGTATGAAAAAAACAGTTCACCATTGGTGACTTAAACGGTTTGATATTGTCAATATTGCTGGTGAAAAAAAACTGATTGTTCCGATGAATGACGACTCCGAAGTAATGCGTTATTATGTTCGATATAATGAGTTATATGAAATTATCTACGATGCTCATATTGCAACAGGTCATGGAGGTAGAAACCGGATTATGTATGAAGTTAATAGCAAGTACAAAAATGTTAACATTGAGGCAATAAATATTTATTTAAAATAATGTGAACTATGTCAAAAAAAAACATAGTACGCCCAAAAAAGGTCTTACTGTTAAACCAATTATACACACCGAAATTAATTCACGCTTTCAAGTAGACCTTATTGATATGCAGGCAAATTCTGATAACGATTAAAAATTCATAATACGAGTATTGTGAATATTACCCATATGGTGTATCAAGACCATTTAACAAAATTTGTTATTTTACGACCACTGAAATTTAAACGGGCTGAAGAAGTCGCATAGTGCTTACTCGATATTTTTACCCTTTTCGGTGCATCAGATATTCTCCACTCAGACAACGGGAGAGAGTTTGTTAATGCTATTATTACGAATTTATGTAGTATGTGGCCTGAAGTAAAGATAGTTCATGGAAAAGCTCGTCACAGTCAATCTCAAGGTTCTGTAGAACGTGCCAATCAAGATATAGAAAGTATGATTGCGACCTGGATGGAAACGAATAACACAAAAAATGGTCAGAATCTTTAAGATTCGTGCAAGCTATAAAGAACGGAGCTTTTCATTCCGGTACGTATTATTATGTACTATTGTATTCAAAGTAATACTAATTTAATTTCGTATTTATTATTTTTGTATAATATAATACATATTACAATTAATAAATTATATTTATTTATGTATAAATTATATAATTATATAAGTATATATTATGTAAGTATTTTTATACATGTCTAGGAATAAAACGCTCTCCATATGAAGCCAAGTTTGGAACTAAAATGAAAATGGGATTAGCAAGTTCAATCATTCCAAAAAATATATTAACAAACCTTCAAACAGAAGAAAATTTAGAGGGATTACTTACACACCCAAACTTAAAACCAATTAAAGTTGTCGAGATTGATGAAGAAATTGGAGTCGTCAAAGAACCTGTGGATTTAAAAAGGAACGAGAGAAATTGAAGATAATAAAATAACAGATCGCGTACAAAAAATTAAGTAACATCAAAACGAATCGCATATGGAACTACAAAAACAAGCCACAAAAATGATGTCAACATCAAGTGAACAAATGTCAAATGTATTAACTGGACAAACAGTTAAAATTAAAATCCCAGAAGTCGATAGAAGTAAAGTTGATGCTCGCACATTACTTGCTGTGGTATTACAAGTTGTGGATGGAGATTCTTAACATTTGGGTACAAAAGCGAGAACACTATCTCAACTATTTACTCGAAATCAGTTCACTCTGTGCGAAGAGAACTTTTTGGAATCGGCAATAATTCCAGAAAATGAAATTGGAATTCGGCAAGCGGTATTTCAACTATCTTTGACTGGTGGACAAGGCTTAATAAGGTGTGACTGTTTAAAAAAATGTACTACAAATCGCTGTAAATGTCGATCTAAAAAATGTTTAGATTAATGTCAATTTAATGTAATTAATTTAATTAATTAATTTAATGTATTGTGCAACTCAAGATGTCACGGTAATCAAGCCTGCACAAATAAATGAATATTTTTTCTTCATAAAAATAAAAATTTTTAAAAAAAATCGATCGTAATAGGTAATATGTAATAATAATAAACATTTAAATTTTCGTTTTAATATGTACCTTATAATAATATTACGAGTAATATTTATATTAAATAAAAATATACATTTTTGTCATAATTACATGTTATAATAGTGTGCCTACAATATATCTCCGCGATTACCTACATGCTGTCTACAAACTTTCCCCCCGCGCACAATGGCACTATCGCTGACTGATTTATACGATAAAAGGCAAACCTATAACGTGGCTTTATATTGATTTATACCGACCAACAATCATGATAAACTATGTAATCAAAACTAATTATTATTATGTTGAACAATATTGATATCAACACGAATGTCATGTGGTACTATGGTGCACATGATTACATTATTATACACGTACAATGCTCAAGAATAAATACAGGTAAAAATTATCACAGAATCGGAAAAAATATATGATTTCGGATTTTTACAAACATTAATTGTTGATTCTAAGATTTACCAAAACTTGCTTGTAAAAGTCCGAACTGCTAAAACCATTTGGGATTTGACCAAACAATAATATATATCCTAGATTTTACTGGTAAATCCTAGGTTTCACCGGTATTCGTACTATTACCGTAACATATTTATATGTGTTTTACGGCTAGTGTTAGGAATATGGTTAAACTCAAGTTTAGTCACTGCGTTTGGCTAATATCTAAATAACATTATCCATATAAATAATTAAACGGTTTATGTCATACAAAAATTCTTTAATTTCTTCTTATTCAATAATATTTAATAATATTGATTTCATTTAATAATATCATAGATTATGGAATAATTTTAATAATAATAGAGTACAATTATTATTAAAAATTATTTAGTCAATGATAATATGTACATATTTTTATTATATACATTTACGGCCATTTGTCATGACAATGGTAATGTAATTCATGGGTGGCATGACTATTTTTACTCAGTAGTCTAAAGACGATTGAATACTTTTCCCAAGAATGGTGAGACCCCTAACAATAGTTAATACCGAGATAAATATGATCTCATCTAAAATTTTTTCGAAATTTTTATTTTTATATTTTTTAAATACCATGAACTTATTATCGAATGCGATATTTTACAAAAATATTTTTCTGGCCTTAAAAGTCAAAATTAACTTAATTAGGATAAACGAAAATATAATAAGTTAATTTCAAATTAATTTGTAAGGAAATGAGTTAAGTTAATAAGTTAAGTTAATTTATTAGTAATGAAATAAGTTAAATTAATAAGTTAATTTAACTTAACTTTTGACTTATTAACTCATAGGATTGAAAACAAGATATACCTACAAAGTACTACAATCTTAACTACTTACAAACTTGAGTCGGTAATTACGGTAGATTATTATGGACTGTCTCTATTGAGCCCACAATATTGAATGCAACTAAATATTGATTGGAAAATAATATCAAAATGCACACAACTGTGTACAATATTTATATTATTTAAAATATTTTACTTATCACGTGCATGGCTCACCTCTATATAACTACCAAACATATCAATATTCATGAAAAATTACAGTTTCAAAATATTGTATTATTATTGTAAATTGTTTTAAATTTTTAATGTATCTATGGCTATTGTAATTTAGTCATTAGCCGATAATGGTTGGATAATGTTGGTTTTATTGGCTAGTGTTAAGATTATTCATTTGTTTTTGATGGCTGAAGTCCAAAATTTTGACATTAGCCAAAAGCATTGTCTAAACTTAAGATTAGCCGGATAATCTTAATATTAGCCGTCCTTCGGACATTACCCGTAATATATATGAGTATGTCAAGAAATTCGTTCTGAATAATAAGAACGAATTATTATTTATTTATTATTAATTAATAAAAATTCCATTATACATTTAGTACATCTCTTTTATTCAAACGTTTTATTCTATTTCTCGATATTTTTTCACAATATCCAGCCATTTTTTTTTTCCATTGATAAAACAAAAAAACTTATTGCTCTTATAATGGTTTATCAGTTTTTCAAATAGTTTTAAACATCGTATACTTATATATTTTAAATAAATGCTCTCTCTCTCTATATATATATATATATAAATATATATATACTTTTCAAAATCCTATATACTGGCTGTGGTTTCATTCTTTGGCCGATCGATTATTATAAGTAAATTGTTGCAGCCATAGTAGTTGAAATTGTATAAGTATTTGCCGATTCGTTACAAAATACGCTACGTTTACTGATGCTGTAGTAACAACCGAAACAACCCGGTAAACAAAATAAAAATAATAAGAATTGTCGCAACGTAAGCTTATTTATATATTTTAATTAATAAATTAATTTGGGTTTTATTGAGATAAAATGCGTTCGCATCCCATGACGAATTTAAGACGTATTCACGTAATTTTTTTTTTTTTTTTTAGTTTCATCGGACTGCGATAAATACGAGTAAATCTGGTATTAATCCTAGTGTATCGAACCTAAATATGTATTCGACTATCAGTGCTATTCAAGCAGTGACACGGTGATATTCTGATGTGTACATATTGTTATGCGTTAACGTAAAATACTTTTAAAATTTCGTTATACATACATTTGGCACGAAATAAAACGTTGCGTCATATTATTTTCTCCGGTGAAGAAGATACACTAGTGGGGAAGGAGAAAAAAAAATACTGTGGCATTGCACGTAAAACTCGAAATCTTTAAAGCTTTGGAAAAACCATATGCATTTTATCAAAACTATATTCAAAATAAACCTATTCCCACGCGATAAAATACGGAATACTCGAGTCGAAACATTTCCTAGCCCTTCCGTGAAAAATATCCGAGAGAAATTTCACGAAAATCACATCGGATCATATTCGATCTCAGTATACTTCGGCGTGTCCAAAACTATCACCCGACGAAATGATGTAGTCAAACTACGCGTTTACTGGTGAACGCTGCAGTTTTTTACAGGCACGCACTGAAATATTAATTCATTCTTCGCTCCAATATCAAGCACGGTCGGATCTAGGAGTGAACAAACCGGGTCACTTGTCCCAGGATTGTTGATTGGGGGGCATCAAACCACCAAATAATTAGTGGAAATATTAACAGATTTTATTCGTAATACAATAAGTAATATCATATAAATTACCTCCATTTCTCTTACAGATTAATTTTGTGTATCAGTAATAAACACTTTTTCTTTTCCTATTTAGCGGAGTACATTGTATTGCTAATAGCATACTTACAGACTAAGAATTACAAAAATCAGACGATGCATGATGCTGAATGCTGCATGAAAAAGTCTTAAATATAATTTAATTTGTATAAAAAATTAAAAGTATTGAACAACATGTTTTTACATTGGACGATTCATTAAAATACGGAAATTATTTTAAAATCCTAAATTTGGTTTATAAAAATAATCTATAAGATACCCATCCATGGGCGTAGCTAAAATTTGAATCAGGGAGGGGCAGAAACATAAAATGATTAGTGTTAAACTCGTAATTCAAATAATCTACAGGTAGACCATTGGATAACACATAAAACGTGAAAACGATTACACGTGTATATATCACTCGGTCCCACTAAATTATTTTTAGAATTATATCTTATTTAATTTTTGATTTTAATGTAAAACCTACATGTTTGGTGTAAACAAATATAATTCAGTTTGAGGCGCAGGGGTGGGAAAGTGCCCTCCTGCCCCACCCTCGCTACACCCATGTACCATCCTAATATTTTAATAGTATATCACATATTTTTAATTTTACCTGTGGCTGCAGCATCTTGCGAACAATTTTAATAAGTTAAAACGAATCAAATACTATTTTAGATCTTCATCTAATCAAGACTGATTCAACTATCTTCTAATTAATTCATTCAAAAATCAAGTTCCCAAAAATGTAGATTATGAAGATTTTATAAATGATTTTGCAGCAACAAAATCGAAATTTAATAATAATTTGTTATATGTACTCATAACCAACAGTAAATTTACTATAAAATAGTCTAATGTATTAGCTTTCTTTGTATAATCCTAAATTATTTTATTATTTTATATTTTCATTTTAAGCCTTATCTCAATTTTTTAAGAATTTTCTAAAACTATTTTAGATACCTTTATTAAAAATTTTCTTATTGTAAAACGTAAAAGTCAATTAACAATTTATATTTTAAGGTTTGTATTTATTATACATTTTTCTTAATCGAGTATCTTTGTATTTTTTTTTCCGTTTTATTTTTTATTTTTAAAGAGCAACTGGTACATAAGTATAATAGTGGCATGATAGAAGAAGGATGGATTATAAAAGGGTTTTCTTTACCACCAGTAAAAAATATACTGAATCCGGCCCTGACCTCAAGTATATAGTTTTTATAGATCGTACATTTACGTATTTGTACTTGGGCCATTTCAGTTTGATTTCATTCGTTAGTAAAATGGAATAATATAATCAATCATACATATAAGAGATGATAAAATTAAGTATCTATACACGTATTAATTTTGTCTATGATAAGACGTGTGTCATAGCGATAAATTATATGTTTACGTCAAAGGTATAAATTATAAAATTTTAAATATACATTAAATATAGGTACGCATTTATATTTTTGTTCCAAATACCGTAATACCCTTTTAAATTTGTTTTTCTTTAAACATTATACTACATTAGGCACTTTGTAATATTTTATTAAAATTTGCCCGAAACACTTTTGATATTTTCTCTAAAATTATGTGGCATCTCTTACCCTTTTTTACCAATCCATTACTGAGTATCTCGTGTATAGATCTGGAGATTCAATACCTACTCACCAATTTATGTGGAAATAAAGCAAAAATTTTTATTTTTAGCAAACGTTCAAACCCCGAAGGGTAGTACGTTTCCAAATTTAAAAAATTTAAAAATCAAGTTTTTTTTTATTCATTGATCATTTTACACTGCCCTCGTCGATTTGCTTCTAAAAAGTACTCATGAAGACACTGCTTTGCTCCCGTATTTGTGTATTATTGTAGTATAACAGCGTTTAGTTATTCGCAGTGTAGTATCGTGTATACGTGAATATAAGGCATATGTTTCCGCCCAAAAGTGCGTCGATATAACATTATCATATATAATTAAGTGTTAGAGCAAATAATATTTTAGACGTTCAGATCGAAACGAACTCAGATGGGGCAGAGAAGGTTGCACAATTGGAACCCGTAACAAAAGCGATTAACTTTTGCGTATACGTGCTATAAATAGAAATATTTTATTTTTTTAAGCTAAAATGAAGCCACGTGACGCTATCGCTGTCGTTGCCATTCCGATATAGGTATTATTGTTAAAAGAAACGCATTCGTTATAATTGTCTTATTATGAAATTTACAAAGTCGTTATTGTCATATTGCTAGACACGCTTGATTTTCCTTTTATTTCTTCACTCCTTTTTTTCTTCCTTTCTTGTGTGACGTTCTGAGACTTTGGGTATGTGTTTCAAAAAAAAATGAAAAACACCACAAAAAAATGTTACTTGACCTTTTGTAGTACGATTTTTTTTTTTTTTAATAATTTAACATTCGCAAAATCAAAAAATCGAAACGTGTCATCATTATGCACGAATTCAACTAATATCATGATTGCAGATCGTTGTCACTCACACTATTCATAATATTGTTCTTAAAACTTTTCTTATCAAAAAGATACGTGAATTTTTTTATTTTTATTTTTTCTTTTTATAATATTAAATTACTAAGCGTACGTTTTATCCAATTTTCCGCTAAACAGTTTTCGGTGAAGTTTTAAAATGCGAATGGCAACAAAACGATTTTATTACACTACTTCGTATATTGCTCATCGATGGACATGTATAAAAAGCGTAGAGAGAAAATAAGTAACAAATTATTATTGTTAAAATCACATTCCGGCCATACCGGATTAGCCAATTTTTAGAATTTTAAAAGGAATTCTACCAAAACGTAACCTTGGTCTTAACATAAATTAACTATAACAATATTAGATAGGTTCTATCATACATATTGTATTTATAGTCAATATAGGATAGCAAATCTTTTAAAAAAACATAATTAATGTTGATTTCGGGCACGCATCCAGAGTGGGGTGAGCCCTAAGGTCTAAAACATACTGGATTTTTTTTTGTTAGTAAACCGTTATCCTTTATAGTTAAAAGGTAAATAAAATTGTCTTTGTTCTATGGGTAACTGACGGTTAAAGAAATTTTATATATTTAGTACCTATAGGGAAATTATATTACATTAACTAACGAATAGGTTCAAAATTTTGATGGGAGAAATCAAATTTTTGTATACAGAATAGAATAATTTCTAAATGTATCGGTAATTTGATGTGGTTATTATTGCTTCACGCAGAAATAATTACATTGTTTTAGGAACATACATAATTAATTCGACTGACTGGAGAAACACTTGATTTCATTCTTCCCGCCCACGGATTCACTGGTGATTTTTCCTTTGCATCGCGTACATATACGTGTTACGTTTATTCAATCAATCTGAATGCAATTAAGTAAAACGCGTCCGTTCAGTTTTGCTCATCATGTTTGCTAGTATAATCGCTGAACCACAATAAATTCACAAGCTACCAAATGCGTATTTATTTTTAATTGTATTTTTTATTATAGATTTATACAATACGACATAACTGCAGTGTGCATTTTTTGGCGAATTATAATTTTTTTTTTTTTTTTTAATTTTGACGAATTACGCACTACACTAATTTATTTTAATTGCGTGAATATTCATTGTATGTTTCCATACATCATTACTATTCATCGCATAATAAGAAGTTAATCGCTCTTAATCATAAATGGTATAGTTTTACGACGAAGAAAAAAAGTTTATTGCAGATAGGTAATAGATATATTACAAAAACTATAACATAAAGAACAGAATACGCTTTTTTAACTCTGCGGTAACGGAAAATTTATTGTACTTTCAAAGCATAGGATTAACCAAGTTCATCATTTATTTTAACATACTGCAATAAGGTAATTTAATCAAAATTAAAAAACAAAAAAAATTAAACTGTAAAAGTTTATTTTTTCTTTTTGTTCACTTCAAAAAGTTTTAAGTTAACATTTGACATTCATTTCAATGATAATAAAATTAAAAAAAATGAGGAAAGGTTATTTTTTCTCATTTTCATTTAAGAATAGTTGGTTAGACAAATTAACACTCAACTCGTACTACTTATGACCATCAAGTAATGTTATGATTGGAATGTGCAAAAATCGTGTCATTTTAGAGTAGGCATGAATTCGTTATTCGAATGCGTACATTGCTCTATATAATTAACAATATTAATATTCGTGTTAACTATTTTTCGTTTCATGTGAATTATTTTATACTTATTCAAGAAAAACAATGTTAAAATAAACTAGTTATCAATTACCTATTATATGTTTAAGTTACATTAAAACTGAAAATCAATTTAGTATTCATAAAATTGAAATAAATACGAGCTTTTTTATTCGGAAATATAATTCAATTACTATGGACTGTTGATGATTAATACTTTAAACATTGTTTTATATTTTTTAGGAGAATTAGGAAGTTTTTGCTTCGTGATTGTCATAAGTAGTCATCTATAAGGAAAATTTTATTGTAGGTTTTGGTTTTATTAAAATAGTACCACTTATAATCATTTAAATTAAATTTCCTTTTTTTTCTCCATTCTAATATACTTTCATGGTCACAAATGTTTTGAAAAACACACGATTGCACATGTAAATGAGCAAACATAGAAGTGTACATCGTTTAATATATGATGACGTTAAAGAACGTGACTGATAAAACAAGTAGAGACGATGGGGTGGACAACTTTTCAATTTCCATAAGACATACAACTCAGAGTATAAAAACTTTAACGTTTTATTGGCTTAAAAGTTCTCCGAACTCATTTCAACTCACGTTGAACTGTGAATACTAACTTCTAACGATGACGGTCTTACTCAGCCACAGATACTTAAATCTGTAGCAAGAGAGAACTTTGAAAATTTGGCCTGTGCGTGTCCATTGGAATACGATCCGAAACTAGGTATTGACTAGGTAAACTTGTTAACTTTTATAAAAAAACAATGTCATATCAACCGAAAAACAAAACATAAAATTTTGTATGTATCTATGTATGTGTGTGTGTGAGTGTGTGTGTATGTGTCAATGTGTCAATGTCGACTGATTTATTTTAAGTCTCGTAACAATAATCCAGGATATTTCACCGGATATTTGGTACGCGTCGTCAGAATACCAAGAGACAAGTAAAACAACTGCATGTGATGTTTAATGACATAATATTAACAAAATGTAGACTATCCAATATAATGTAAATGTATTTTATCGTATTTTAAACGTATTTTGAACGAGACACCCCTATATCGCGGTAACGTTCCTTAGCCGTCTATAAGTTAACGATTACTCTGAAAATAAATCAAGATGATAAACTCGCTGATTTTGGATTCGACACGGGTAGTTTGATATAATTTTGAAAAGTATTCTGAACATTTATTGAAATAACCATTGCACGAAAACTTATAACTAAAACACTGTAATATTCAAATTTTTCATGAAACTATTATTTTGAAATATTGTTGCTTATAATGTATTTAACCCTTAACTACACGCGCTGGTGTACTTTGTACACCAATATTTTTGTTTATCTTGTTCTATTTTGGTTTTTATTTGTTTTCAGTTATTCTCCTCATCTAACCTTTTCTTATACAATATGTAATAGTTATTAATCAATTTCAGTCGTCATTTGATGTTTGTAGCCGCACAAACAAGCTCCGTCTTAAAATATTTTTGTATTGATGAACGAAGTACACCGCGCGTGTAATAATGTAAGTAATTTTTACGTCTTATATTGACTGATAATTCTATTTATTTTTCTAATATTTAATAATTATATAATAATTATATTATTTAATCATATTATAATTATTATTATAGGTCAAAGCTTACATCAAATTATGTGAATGACATATTAGATATGGAAACGTAAAAATTATTTGACAATAAGATATTTTTAATTTTATCAATTATAATATGGTAATAACAACATTTTTTTTATAATTAAATTTAAAACAATATTAAATAGTACTTTGTTCTTTTATTAGTAAATAAAGTCAAATATATGTGCAATACGACATAGATTTCTGTGTAAAACAAATTGGTGTATAAAATACACCGCCCGTGTAATTATTGAAAAAAAAAATGGCGCGTGTAGCTAAGGGTTAAAAGTGTACATGAAATTTCATGTACTATACAGAAGCATAAGCAATATGAAATTTAGATTCACGTGAGAATTTCTTAATACATATAACTCGAGATTTCAATTTTAAATTTAAGACACTATTTTAAAAATAATTTCGCAAGACCCAAGTTTTGCAGATAAAAAAGAAATATACATTTACATCGGGTCATTACAGGAACACAATGTATACGAAACCAATGTCTGATGAATATATTTGTATACCTACTTCAAATTTATTATATTCATTGAATTCATTAAATTGATTTAAAATAAAATGCAATTTTTACATCCGAAAATCATTTTATTTACCTATTTATATATTTTGAAGTAACATTCGACGCAATTCAAATTCGTACTTTTATTACTCAACTAATGGTTGGTAATTTTTACTAAGGAAAATTCGAAACCAACAGCAAATACGTACATCGCGTGTCATATGTATGGTGTAGAGCACTAGTGCCGTAGCTATACCGAACAAATAACGACCATTTCTCGAAATCATTTTGATGATGTTGCCTGAAAACATTCCTTTTTCGACCGGACGTAACACGTTAGTCGGAAAATATTTATAGCAACGGAACATTTTAAGAAAACCATCACGTTGGTCCGGTCGGGTTGAATGAGAAACGACGTCTAAACACACTAGATACGAAGTTCAACGCACGCGCATAAAAGCTTGAAATTTTATTTATTTTTTTTTAAAGCTTCAAATACAACGGGAGTGGAGTTCTGAAAAATCGATTCGGCGTCGCGTCAAAACGTCGACTTTCGGAATAACCACCATTACGACGAAACGATGACATGCCGTGCAACAAGCATTTGTTGCAAACTACTGTAACAAACAAATCATAAAAACACTACCCTTAAGTCGCACATTAATCAAGCTAGAATTTAACCGCACGACAGTTCCAAAGACGTAAGATGACTCAAAGTCTAAAACCCTAAGGTTTTTGGATAAGTGTCACGAACATAGTTCTGGAAATTCATTGTCACACGTGTACATCAATAGGCATGTAGTTCATTTGTTTATTGCACGTAAAGTGCGATTTATATTATGATTTTGATTTGAGATACTGCACACGAATATGTACGGAAAAAACGAACTCGAAGTCGGATGAAAACTGTTGGTCCTGTTAAGTAGGTAAAAAATAACTGGAATAATACGAGTACACCAAGGTTTATAGAACGGATGATAAACATTTAAAGTTTGGTTAAGTTTTTTTAGATGCTCAAAAACTCTTACTAGGAAACATTTTTAAACTTTATACGATGAAGAAATTATAATAAATCTGTGAACCATAACAATCTTTCATTTATTTCCTAAGTTTAAAATTTAAAAATTGAGTTTTTTCTTTTTTAAAAGAACATAATCCATACATTTTAATTTGCTTATCTATCAACGGTTTTAGTTCTTTAACTTGATTATACAAGCATGTTACCGAAATTCATACTTGTTGGAATAATTCTACAATTTCATCAAATAGGTAAAAAGTTATTTATAAAGAAAATGATCTGATATCACCTTTTTTTTTTTGTTTTTATGTTTGGTTTAGGTATGAATAAGTCAATGTTACTGTCAAGTTACCAAAAATTGAACCTCACAAATACATTAAAAGCAAATCCAATTATTAAAAATTCCAGGTATCAAAATTTTTTATATACATCAGAAAATGTCTAAATTTGTTGTTTTTGTAATAATAACTCGACTATCTACAAAAGGTAATATGATTAATTTTTAAAATTTATTTATACGAATTATGAATTTAAAAAAAAATGTCTTAGATTGTATTTAGTATATTTAGAAAGTCAAAAATTATTAAAAATTTGTTTAACTTACATTAAAATATCATTGAATCTATTTAGAACCTCTACAAATAAAAATGTATAAACGTTCCTTTGTTTACTTTTTTTTTTACTTGTCTCGAGAAAATTGCTTATCAATTTTAAAACAACTACCCCGAAGATGTTTAGTTTCCATTCAGAATATTTAAAATACGTATCGGTGCATCTATCTTTGAGTGATTTATTAGTTATAAGTCATAATTATTTTCAGTTATTCATTGTGTTTGCTGTTAAATTTTACTATAGTAATTATTGCGCCGAAAAGTTAAGATCAATAAATACGATTGTACTGAAAACGATTTAAACACAGAATTTTCTATTGATACAAATTACGGTTTCTTCATTATTGAATTGGAATATCATGAAATCGCTAATACTATATGGTCCAGTAAATTTTATTAAATTCTTGTAACGGCACACTTACCGTGAAGATATATTTTCTATCGTTAAAAATATAAGTGCATTGGTTATAATAATTTAACACAAGAGCAAGAATTTCAGTAATGGTTCATCATATCTACACGAGAATGAATGTTTTATCGCTCGATAATTATTAATTAATTTAAACTCATAATCATATTTTGATCTTAGCACATGTGGAAGATCTTTAATTTATGTATTTGTGCAGATATGACAATGGAATGATTTGACTATCATAGTAATTTCACATAAATCTCCCACATTTGCATACATTTTACCGTTTTTTTTTTAGTACGAAATGATCTTATTTTTATTTCTTCCACTGTATGAATCCGTAATAATTAATGTAAAAAGTTTATAAAATAAGTTTGTAACTAAAAAAAAAAAAAAATTAATGATCTTCGAATGATCACAGTTGACGCATGGACAGCTTTACAGTTTGTCCTGGATATAATTAAACAGTGATCAAAAAGTTTGTAAACCAATCAAAGGAAGAAACACTGTAACGTTTCGTCGAAATGACTATATCCCAGTATAACACAAAATTGTGTTTGACCATGTCTTTTTCGTTTGATGGTTTTAATAAAATTACTGTTATTAAAATAATTTCCAATTTCTTATAAAAACACAGATAAAAAAAAATAATAATAATAAAACACGTGATGATAAAACAAACACATTTCTCGTTTTACTCATAATCTGAAAAATGTAATTATTTCCTCTCGTATGGTCGGACACTCGATCGGTACAAAGATCATCAAGCCAAACGCGTTGTTCGAATTATTGAACTCGTTAATATAATTGGACTCATGCTCGAGCTTTTCTGGAAAACACTGGCGCTCGGGATCGACACACAGGTATTGGCCCTCAGCGGTAGATATATAGATCCTAACGAACACGTGGTATTAATATTTTTAGTTATCGAAACACGAATCGCCAGGCACAACGGTCGGAGATCATGGATGACAACGTTACCGACGATCGGTTTTACGGTGTACCCACCGTATGTCGGACAGTCGCGAAATAACATTATACGCGTCGCGCAAATAATAACGATATGCATTGCGGTCGGCCGAGTTGTGGTATTGATGTTCAGTTGATTCAATCGAGTTGTGTATTGAGAATACATGACGTCAACCGTAATGACTGGTTTAAACGGAACGTTTTGCTATTACATAATGTCCAGTGCCGGTGCGAAAACCCTGTCCGGTGCGTACATCCCAGATAGCAATCGAGTAATGATAATAATATTATATTATTATTTTTACGGTATAAAAATAATATTATAAAAATAATGTTATTATAACAACATAACTAGGCTTTTTACATAATATTTTTACAGTAATTATTTATTAATAATATTATAATATTTGTTATGTAGGATGCTAGTAATATTATTTAACAAATATAATAATAAGGTTTCTATAACTTATTATACATTAATATTTTGTAATTTTGAATACCTATACATTGCTTTGAATATCATTTATAAAATAAAATAATAAGTTAGTGTAACTAAGTATAACATAGTAGTTAATATTATAACTAGTTATACTATTAAGTCATACAATACCTGTAAGAATTATGCTATAATCAGTAATTAGCCAAAAACTCATTTTTAATTGGTGCGCTGGACCGTTTTAAAGCTTTACTAATATTTAAAATGTACAAATCTGTATATTAGTGCTATAGAATTGATTACATAAAATACTGATGAATTCGATCAACTACCCCTACTCACATTCCTATCATAGTCACATCTGCAATAGGTAAATGATTTTGATCAAAACAATCGGTTTTTCATCAATCGCCAAAAATAAAAACAATTTTCTATATTTTAATGCTCTATTCATTTATAATTTATAATATTATTATGTACAAATGTAATTAATAAAGAGTAATTCATTTTCATGGGACAAATAGCTATATATAATATATATTATAATACCTACGAATTTATTTTATATAATATAAAGATAAACCAGAGTATTATTTAGTGGTTTGATATTTTATTAGGTAATATTATAACCGTTGTAGTCGACAGTCGTATACAAAATATCTAAGAAATGTATTGAAGTCTGTTGTAATCGGTAAATCACTATTCACAAAACTGAAAACAGTATATTTATATCACTGAACAATGTTCTGTGTTTATATCGTGCCATGCGCGCTCGTCACTCCAACCCGCATTACATTGTTATTATTTTTCTAATAATAAATTAATTTTCTGCAACGAGCACACGGTCAACCGGTTTGTTTTATATTGATTGTGTATATTTATGTCTTGTGTGTTATATATATATATATATATATAATATCTCTAAAGGTTGAGTCGTCGATACGAACCGATATCGCTGTTTTTGAACACGTATAAATGATATTGTCGTTTATTGTCGGTTATCTTCGGCGATTATTTAGAGATTTGACGACTTAGTGAGTTAAAAGTTAATTTAATCTTTTTTCTATGATTCGACCTATCGACCTGCGCAAAACTTTTCCCTTGTGGAATAATATATTTAAAATAGTCGTTAACTTGTTAAGAATTTCAGAGGTAAGTGTGTTTATTATATAATTTTAAATATTTGATATGAATAATAGCATTATTATATTATATTTCTTGAGTACTTTGCTGAGTATTTTAAAATGGTGAAGATAGTAATTTTATATGTTCTTACATACGTACGAAATATAATTAAATATAAAAATATTGTATGTATTGTGTTAAAAATTGATGTTTATTATTAAATTTCCTATAGTATAATTATGTAAAAATTGTACTCGTGATTTTGTATGATAACTAGTATCACTAATAATTTAATTTAAAAATTAAATTCAGTTTTATATGTAGGTAGGTACCTACATATAATTTGAGAAAATTATTATACTTTAAAATAGTATTAAAAAGTGGCATAGGTTCCTAATAATTTATTAGATTACACATCTTTCTGTTCAAATTTTAATAGATGCTCAACTACTATGTCCACGATTCATATAGAACTAATAATCTTAGTAGAAAAAATCTATTATGCACATAAGTGTATGTTTTACTAATATTTTTAGAGAATATTACAAGCATGTATTTAAATTTGAAACTTTTGGTGGGTAGGTATAGGTACTGAATTTAGTTAATAACAGAAATTTAAATGACATGTTAGGGTTATGTACTTATTTACATAGATATATTTGTACATTTTAAATATCTTTGCTGATTATTAATAGTTGTATATAATTATTTTTTGTCTAATTAAATTGAATCTGATATCTGATATAAGTGTGCTGTATTGTGGTGATGTGGTCAATTGTTGCTTTCCGTGACAACTCTGTTGAGGTCGTACCATCAAAATGGTATGACAGTGGAGTCTGTGCATGGCCAAAAAGAAATTTAAGATTATGCATAGATCAACAATTATCACCAAATTCAAATGAATTTAGATATTTAAATGGCCGAAAATTAGGGAAAGATACAAGTACATTAAATAAATGTTATACAATATTTTAATTTGATGAATATAGGTACAATATAGTATATAGTTTTTCATTTCAAGAACTATTATCAAATAATGTATATAATCTTATTTATTATAAAAAATTGTATTGTAATTTTTTTCTATGTTCTATTTATAGATGATTATAATATTGCTCAAGAAAAAGCTAACATAGCCAAAACCACTTCACATTTGTCAAATAATGAATCTTATGATAATAGTATACAGAATAGCATAAAACTTAAACAAAAAAGAAAATTATGTCAGCCAGAAGTAACTAAAAAAAGCTTATGGAGCCCAGCCTCAAGTGACATTTTTGGTAAAATAATTTAAACTAATTGATCAAATATTTATATAAATTATAATTATTGTTTTTTTTTTTTTAATTTTAGATGATAGTGACACCGATCCACATTATACCATACCTAAAATCAACAAAGGTAATAAATTATCTGAATTTTGTACATTTATTACTTAGTAAACGTTAATCATTATAGTGGTTTTCTCTAAAATAATAAAAAATGTATTTATTCATTGTTTTAATAATTATTATTTTCATATTATATAAGGTTTGTAAAAGATACTTTTAAAATTTTATTTAAATACAGATACAAAAATATCCATTCAGAAACTATTCATAATACATTTAAAATACTTTTAAGAACAAATTTAAATGCTTTTTTCATTTTACCTACTTTTTATTTGTCAAAATTAATTTTATGTTTATTAATTTAAAATTTTAATGTTACGTTCATCTAAGTATTACAAGACATGTTTGTATCATTTATGAGTGAAAAAATATTAAAAATAAAATAGTTAATCTTTCAAAAAAAAAAATTGTAACGAATGACAAATAACTTGTTTGAATTTTAAAAAGTATTTCAAATATAAATATGTCAACACAGATTTAAAATACTTAATTCAAAAACTATTTAAAAAGTACTTTAAATGCATTTACTAAAATACTTTACAAGACTGTAATAATACACATTTCTGATTATAAAAACTGATAGTGCTTAATTTACTAGGTATAATCTTCTTTAATTTACGAATTATTACATTTTTTATTTCTAAATTTGATCCAACTTATGATTAATTATGATTATTAGTAGTTGATATTATTTACTATTAAATAGTGTAATATAATATTATTTAAACATAATTTAAAACACATTTCAGGCACATCACTATCTCCTCAAACAAATTCAAATACAACCCAAAACATGCCCTTAACATGGCCGAATTGCAATCCCAAAAAGAAGCTCGACTTTGATAAATATCTTAAAAATTCCAGTAAGTCAATCATTATTTTGTTGTATGTATTATAATTCCTTTAGTTTTAGTGACAAAAACCTATGTTTATTCTAATGTTATGATATTTGTATTATAGTTAGTAATTTATCATAAACTGTACTACATAGTACATATGTAATGTATAAATTATTCCGGCCTGTATAATAAATAAATATAAAATAAATACAAATATGTATTACAATATTCGATTGTGTAATTAAATATTAATAAAAATTAAATTGTAGATTTTAATTTCAGGTCAAACTAATCAAACACCTGATGATGACCAAACGACTACTGTAATACATACATTATCCTCTCCATTTAAAGTTACTAGCATCATAAATAATGCTACAAATAGTACTCCACAACAATCAAATGATAACACTGGTTTGTTTATATTATTATGTAGGTTTTCTATTTCATCAATTTATTATTTGTCTATTATTTTTTAGAAATTCTTGACAAACTAAACCGAAACATATTAAACATAAAATATGATGTGAAATCTTTGAATGAAAAAATCGATAAGCTGGAAGATCTAATAATGAATATAAGATCTAATTCATCTGTATTCACTAATGAAGATGACAATACCCATGATCAAGATTCATTTCAATATATTATCAACAAAAATTTACCTTTGGAAGACGAAGATTCTCTTCAAAGATTTGAAGATAAACTTTTAAACCAGGGCTATAGGACTCAAATGGTAAAAATGTAGATTTTAATTTTAAAAAAAAAAGTATTCAACTGTTATTCTTTAAAACTCAAGCTATTCTAAAACAAGTAAATAACTTTTTTAGGTTAATGAACTTAGTCGATATGTCCGTAATACCATAAGATCAATAATGCGTTATCTTTTCAAAAATGGTTTGTTACAAACATACAGCTATAAAGGGCAAAAGAAGAAGAAAATATTTTCAACATTAACAACGTGTTCCATTATATTTGGTAAAAAAAAAAAAAAAAAAAATTTGCTTTACTTTATTTAAAATAAATATATTAACATCAATAATGCTTATATTTTTAGATTCTGTGAAAAAAATGAAGAGATACCAGAAGTATGATAAAATCAATGTAGAACAATCAATCAAAATATTCATTGCTAGTGCTAAGTTTAGAAAAAACAAGCCTTGTCAAGAACAATCATCAGATATTTAATAATTTATGATTTAATAAAATAAAACTGAATTATAACAATGGTGGTACTCATGTTTGTAAATAAAAAATATATTTGTTTTCGTAAGGAACTCACAGAATGAATAATAAAGAGGATTCAAAAGAAAAAATAATAATTTCTTAGTTGTTACTTATTTGGTATCCTAAAATTACTTTTAACTATAGCTATTAATTTCTTATTGAACAAAAACTAATATTATAATATCATAAATGTTTATTTATAAATATTTTTTTTTTATGAAAAATTAATATCATATTATGAAGGTTAAAAAATATTTGACTAACAATAGTAAAATATTATTTATATATTGACCAAAATAAATTATTAATAAAATAATTTTAAATTCTTTTGAATTAAATATTTGATAAATAATCTTATAATAATGTTACATAATAATGTTATTATATTATTAATAAATTAATAGTTTATAAATATTACATAAATATTAATAATATAAGGTAACTTCAGTGGCCAACCATTATTTTATTGACATTATTATAACATTTTTGTAACTAATTTAATGGATGAAAAAAATGTTAATTTAATTATGTACAGTACACACAAAATATTTATATAATATCAAATAAATATTTTCTTGCTATACCACCCCGTTGCGCTGTATTGTACACACATTCCCTACGTATACGTACAAATCGTATTTGTTTTGTTTGAATTGCGACACGTAATAATGTCTTCGTACACATTATGGAAATCAGAAGCGTTGGGCAACGGACGCGATGGTGGAGTGACTTCATTGCGCGGGTTAGCACGTATTCGCTTGTCCGGCGGAAGTTTTCCGATAATCTTTATTTGTCGCACGAAAAAAATCTTTCATAGACGCTTTTGGCGACGTTGAACCTTACGTCTTATGTTTGAATAATAATTAGACCGTTTGAAAGCGTTCCATGCACCGGAACTCGTGCGCCGAGAGCCGTGCGAATTAACCTAGCTGAAACTTTTACCAGTAAACGATGTGATGGCATTCAAATAAACGGAGAACAGAAAAAAAAAAATCTAATGTTTTTACATTATTTTCAAACTCAAATTATTATAGACATGTGCATGTGAAATTATTCGATATCTAACAAGCCCAATAAAACCATTTATTATTTTAAAATATATTAAGTCATTTAGGCTAACCGTGTGACGTTAATAAGCTCGACTTGCCTGTACGCGTAACAGCTGATTGCATTACACAAAGAATCATCGATGAAATATATTTTATTTTCAATTTTTATTTTTTTTACTAAAGAAATGTTTAATTAATATTTATTTATCGTTCTTTAACCGCAAAAGTTACGTTAGTATAATATTATGAAAATAATATTTTCTTTGTACTGTCAATAACATTTTTTAATAATACTAAATAAATATCACTATTCTAATATCAATAAAATATAGGGTGTCCCAGCAAAAGCGCATATTTTAAAAACGTAATAACTTAGTAAAAAACCATCGACATTTCAAAAAAAAAAATAGAATTTTTTTAACCATAAACAACTCATATTTAATGATAAAAAATGATGTTGAGCAAATGTCTACCTTCGCGATCCCTACATGCAATAAGGCGATCGTTGAAATTGGTGATCACTTTCGCAAACACCTCTCTACCGATTCCGCCAATTATTCGCCTGATTTCTTCCATCAATTTTTGGATGAATTGCGAGTTATTTACATAAAAAAATTCGACGGTTTTTCTTATTAACATATCCAGAGAGATGGAAGTGGGCCTCGCACCGAAGATTATACTGCTGGTGAAGTCCGCGTCGGGTTGGCTCAAAATCCATTCTGCAAATAATCTTCTCTTGCCATGATCTGTTAGCTTCATTTCTTGTATCAACTGGATCTTACATAGACGCAAATGAAGTTTGTTTTTCGAAATTTGATGAACAGAACTTTGTGATATACCCACTTGCTGTGGACGACGGTGAACAGACTTATGCGGGCTTACTAGAGCACTGTCTTGCACTATGGCAACGTCTGCTGGCAATTGAATGTTCTTCTAAAGGGTGGCTTTGTTGTCCACAATTGAGACAGTTTTCCCGAATATATCTATTGAACGAGTTAAAGTCGATCGCAAAGGCGAATTGTTTCGTCCGAAGATCATCCGAAGCTTATGCAACGTTTCTGCGACACTATTCTCACTTGTAGTGCGTTTTCATGGTGTTTACGCATTATTCAATAGTGAACCTCTCCATGATGACGAATGCTAAGAATTCAGATGATTTGTGATAGAAAATGGGGGATGTTATAAGACAAGAAAAATATTGGAACAGGGCTATTAACCCAAAAACAAAAAAAATTACATAATTTTTAAAATGTGCGTTTTTGCTGAGACACCTTTTTATTTATATTTATTTAATAATTATTTTAATAATAATAATACTCTCCCATATGTATAGTATAAAAGTACTTACAGATAATATGAGTGCCTGAAACCTTAGAACATAAACTGTAATTTTCAAAGGCTCTTGATTGTAAGATAGATAAAAATATAACTCAATAAATATTATACCATAAATTTAATAATTAAAATCAATTTGTGAATATTACATTGTTATAATTATAAATTGTATTACACAACATAACAATTTGTTGATTATATAAAAAAAATATTGCAATAGTATGGTTTTAAAGCATGCATAAAATATAAATATAAATCAACAAAAAAAAAATTGGTACACGCTATATATTACACATTTATATTGGTAAAATATAATAATAATGAATCACAATAAATATAACAAAATAAAATAAATTATTGGATTAGCAATTTATTTATTCATTATTAGCTTTATTATAAGGCTTTTTTTCATTTAATTGATTTTTACTAAATTTCAAATACATTTGTTTCCTTATGATTATTTTATAATAAAAACCGTGTTCATTAATCAGATATGTGAAATAACAACAAATAAATGTGACATTTGTTTATCTTGAAGAGTTTTCGTTTAAATCGATATGCCACACCACATCTATTGACCATGGAGACTTAAGCGTAAAAAATGTGCGACAAGCCCTAATTCGATGTCACATATCGATTCATATAAAAAATATGCAAGAAATCTCTTATAAGTATTAATTTTTAGATTAGAAATAATGTTCTAAAGATAATTAGATAAAATCCAGGTTTTGAATATAGAAAAATAATTTCAAAAGATTCTTCATTTGACTGCTTCGAAAAGTACATGTATACTATTTTCCTCAACTATTTTAGATACACCCTGTATTAAATTATAAAATATTATACTATGAACTATGTTACATAATTTTCAATTATATTTTATCATCACTTTTTATCACTCAAACCTATTAACTATATTTTGATAAATAATACTACGAAGCTTTTAAAGGATTAGTATTAAAAACAACAAAGACAAATCATAGGAAATCAATTATAAAAACTAATCGAAAAACTATACCAAACATATTACTATTTTCTAAGATAATTTTAAGAAACTTCAAATACAATTTCTTTAAAATATACTTATTGTGTCAAATTTTATATAAGTTTTACTACTTATGTTTAATCCATTTTTGATCAGGTTTTGATATTTTTAATGCTCTAGGATGAATGAAACATAATAAAATAAAAATCTACCGCTGTGATAATACAATATTGATTTTAGAGAAAATTTAACTTAATAAAACATAAATTAAATGCAAAAATGTGGTAAATAGATAAGACTATATTTATGTTACATTATTTTATACTTTTCTTATTGCATAATCGTATGTATTATTTATTTCAACTACAATGCCCCTAAACGGAATTTATCATATTAATTAAAAAAATGGACTACAATCTCTAAAATTTGTTCTCAGATCATGAAAATAGTCATCATGGATTTCCAAAGAATATTATTAATTTTTAGTGGTTAAATAATTTTCTCGCGTGCTTCAAATTATTTTTGATGAAACTAGTTAACAGTAATTAATAAATTATTATAAAAAAAAAAAAAAAAAAAACCACCATAGAGGAATTAAAATTTGGAAAAAGTAATGATTAGACGTATAATAAATATATTTTTCTACAATCGATCCACCGTGTACCCATTTGTACAAAAGATTAATTTAATTAAAGATGTTTCGATTTTATTTAGTTTTTATAGTTAAAAATTGAGAAATACACGAATTATGGACATGAAACCGTGAAATCCCACACGAATTCCTTTCGAGTAATAAAATATGATACTAAATAGCCATATATTATTTTAGCTGAGTTATGGTTTTCAACATGGATATGCTTTCTAATATTTTTAATCTCAAACAATATAAATTTCTTCACCACATTTACTGTTAACCAAAGTAAATTATAAAAAAAAAAATAAAAATAAATACGCCTAGCGGTTTTAATGAACATTTTCTCCAATCAAGCTTGTCCACCACAGTTATTGGATTTAGTTTTGTTGTAAAAACAAAATACAACGCTATAAAAACGGAGACTTACCAAAATTAAGTGTTTAACAACAGATGTCCGTCTATTAGATTAGTGAACTTCTGTGCATTCGGAAGAGGGAAGAGGAAATAAATATTTTTTCACATAAAATGTCAATATTTTTTTTGATCCTGTACCGTTTTGTACCAAACCGAAACACTTTAAGCAGTATAAACTGTATCGTGTACGAGTGAAATACATATATATATTTTACGTAAAACTTTTATTTTTTTGACATCCTGCAGGAAATTAATAAAAAGCTGTTCAAGTTTCTTTTTTTTTTTTTTTTGCAATAGCACAATTTCGTTTTGAATAAATATGTGAATCTCAATGTGTCCGTTTCATTTCTAATGGCGAAAAAATCGAAACTGTTTATAAACGGATATTTATTTTTTAATTTATCATACACTGGCATTACACTGGATCAAGCTATTGCATTATTTAGTTTTATCGATTATAACTATTATTATTAAATCTTGCTTATCTAAACATAATATTATTTATCATTATTACTAATGCTGATCGAGAACGGTTAGTATATATATATGCAAAATACATCTCGTTATTCGTCCATTCTCTGAAGTATCTGGTTAATATACAAGCCATAATGCATTTTTCCAGAACAAGAAAAATATAATATTTCTACGTAAAGCTTAAATAGCAATATAACATAAAATACGTTTATTGTCGAACAAAACAAATTCCAATATCTCGACGATAATATGCTAATAACTATTAATACCAACCATGAATAATATTGAAGATGTATGAGCAGCAAACTCGATCTTATAATAATTTTGTAAAACTACACGAATTGCGTTCATCTTAAAGGTAGGGTTGTTTATCGCTTATCATTATTCATTAAAATAGCTGAAAAATTAAAGTTCCATTCAGAACATCATCTGTCCCCGTCATCCTTTTCACAAATATGCCTACGGTGATTGCTCGGTAAAAAAAAATATATACGTAGTTACATTTTACGGTGAAATTTTTCTTAACTAAATTAATCTCCGTGTGCTAATATCTGTCATTTTATTTTTCAACAATGTCACCGTGCCAACAATGCGGATTCCGTCCAAGGTGACAATAATGCATTGCAAAGTTGAGCAATCTTCTTTGATATTAATATATATTTATTTTTGCGACCGTACGTATGCGGATCATTGTGATTTTCAAAAAATACCCATCGTGTTCTGTAAATCACACATTATCGAATTGGATAACTCAAAAACGTTGAAAAAACGCCCAAATGTTTCTACTTCGTTCGCGCGATACCATTCTCAGATAATATTAAAACAATATATACGTTTAAGGCAGCGGTTCTCAAACTGTGCACCGCAATCTACGGTTCATAACAAACAGTTTAAAATATTCAGATTTTTTTTCCCTTATTGTTTTCGTAAAAACTTTATAGCAAATAATGAAATATGTTCTATTGTATATTCTGACTAAAAATATTAATAATAACTTTATATAAATTATAATTATATAATATTATATAAATATTAATAATAATAAAAAATATCTAAAAATATTAAATATTATTAAAATATAATTTAATTTTAATAAAATTATTAAAATTAGTTATCAATGGGCATTTTTTTTTGTCCTGTCTTTCATGTTATTTACAGCAGAGCACTGTGGCTAAATTGAGTCCAAAAAAAGGCACCTCGGAAAAAAAAGTATGAGAACCGCTGGTTTAAGGTATTCAAAACCATGTTGATTTTTTATATAATATTTATTTATTTACTAGCTGACCCGACAAACGTTGTTTGGTCATATAAATTATTTCTAGAGAATATTATACTAGAAAAAAAATAACTAATTTAATATAAGTATATAAGGATGTGGTATATAAGTAAACATCAAACATTTATTTTTCCAATAACTTATGACATTTATCTTTTAAAATTATATATATCACTAATTATGACAATATCAGTAAAAAATAATATCAATCCCTTAATGCAACAGACTGTACAATATGTTCTATTATCTCATGTGTCGTCAACACAAACTGGATGGTTCGAGAGCACGCCACGTATAATTGACCGAGTGAAAAACATGATGTGCTTAAATCTAAGCCACAGACAGACATCGTTTGGCCTTGAGACTTATTGATAATCATTGAAAATGCCAATCTAAGTAGAAATTGAAGGCGTTTAAATTGTATTGGTACATCTGTGGGTATTATAGGGATTCGTGGTATTAATATACTTTCACTTCAGAATTTACCATTTAAAATTATGGCTTCGATAACATTTTTCATTCATTTTTTAATGACTTATCGCGCGACGTTGCATAACTGTGGTGGATTCAAAATAACCAGAGGTCCAACCTTTAGTTGACAATTATGCAGTGATATACCTGGTAAATCCAATGAGTTTAAAAACACTGTTGGATAATTTACAGCTTCAGTAGCATAGCAAACTGTATCAATAGATTTGTATAACACCAAGTATCCTGGTAACAAATGTTGTATTATGAGCTTCAATTCCTTGACGTCCACATTTATTGCTATTAAAATTGCTTTTTTTTGCCAGCCACTCATGATTTGTGTATTGCCTGTGTAAATTGGGAAATATCTGGTCAATGAGAGCATCTTGCGGAATTAATGACTGTGCAGAAATCGGTCGGTAATTGTATGCATTCAGTTTCATCTGTAGTAAATTTCCCATCACCGATATCTAACAATTGTTTTGAGAATCTTCCGCAAGCAACTTTTTTTGATTGAATCGCAAGTATCGTAATCGTTCACTCTCTATCTTTACATACATATCGACTATGAATTGTTGACAAAGCTTACGATACCGTAGAATAATGTTGACCAGATCGCATCTAATCATCAACCGATATGCATAATAATCCTTCGAACTAACATTCTTGATTGTTTTGGGACTTGTTGCGGGATCTTGTTGTTTAATATTTATGCAGTACCCGTCTTTTAATAACAAAAATAAAATTAATAGTTTTTAAATAATTTTTAATAGTTTTTTTAATATTATCATTTAATAATTCATTTTCAATTGTGCAGTAATCGACCGGGTCAAAAATTATTAAATTAAACTACGATTTATTAAACAATAGCACTTAGGAGTATAAAAAATAGATAAAAACCTATTGGCATACCTACCAAAAATATATACAAAATTTCTTTATAATCAGTTAAGCCTTTTTGGAGGAGAATGGTCATAAACACTGCGATACGAGATTTATACATATATATATATATATATATATGTAGATTAATTTTTTTTTTTTTGTCCGAACAATAAATATATGTGCACAATTTTCAAACAGCTTGCGTTCTCGTTAATTGATTTAAATCTTTTTATAATTTTATTATTCACGTCACTCTACACGAGGAATGTCAACACTGAGATTTTGACCACATTTTCTTGTATATAATCAGATTATTGAAAATTATATTACATAAAATTATGTTAAAATAACTGGAATACCAGAAAATGAAAATAAAAACTGTATAAATATAGTTTAAGATATAGCATTAAAAATTTGATCATTAAGTGTCAGTACTCAAGGCATATTGTATGACAATTTTAGCTGAGGTGATTGTTTTTTACCAAAAAAAGAATCTGATAAAATCCGCAAAAATAAAAAAATATCAAAGCAATCTCTGTTAATAGAAATTGGAGGTAAAAAGTTATTTTTGTTAATAATCATCTAAATATAAATTTAAATATAATAGTGACCTATTTTTTTTTAAGAAAAAAAAAAGAATGTTTGCAAAAGAGAAAGACTATATATTTGCTTGGTTAAAAAAATTCAAAAGTTTTTACTAAACAAATGTAGAATCTCGGGTTTTTTATTATATACCATATATTTGATATGTATAATGTTCAAAAACTTTTGAGCATCTAATGATTTGTCATTTTTCTCGTATATTTTGTGATGTATATTATATAAATTAAAAAGTCTTCAACGCAGCATTTAAATATTTTAAAGAGTTATTTAGATTATAAAACAAAGTATTTTTTTAGTACGAGGTTCGCAGAAATTTTACAAAGCTGTAATTTCATTAATGATAAATTTTCTTAACATATTTAGCTGTAATATAGTAAATAAAATACAAAAAAAAAAATTGAAGATACTTCTTCAAACCCAAAATCATCTTGGAATGCAATTAAAAAAATATTATAGAAATATAATATTGTAAATGATTAATAAAGATAATTAAAATTAATAATGATACTTTTATAACAAATTAAAATCTACAAATAGTTTTCTTTTGAACTTTCGCTTATGTTGGTCAAAATCTTACAAAAATATAGATTCATCAAATTTAACAACTGAAATACACTCTGTGAATATAATATTTGAAAAGTAATTTAAAACAATATAATAAATCTGGGGTATTTCACATTATATAGAAACTATTAATATGAAATTTCTACGGGTTTTGATGGAGTTTCGGTAAAAATTCTAAAACATGTAATACAACAAATAGTAGATCCTTTAGCTTACATTGATAATCTAAATACAAAATACAGTATTTTCCTTGAAAAATGGAAATAAACAATTATTTAACCATTTTTTTTTTTTTTAAGACGGAAAATAAATAAAACATAAAAAAATATAGACTATAACTATGCTGAGCAGCTTTTCCAAAGTATTAAAAAAATTGTTAAGACTAAATTAAATACTTTTATGGCAAAATAAAATGCTATCTAAAAATCAATTTGGCTTTAGGCCGGATATGGAAACTGAAAACGCTGTGTAACGAGTATAACGTAAGTATAACAATACATATCAACTAAGCCTCCTGATGATAGTAAAAAAGCATTAATGATTTTTCGGAACTTCCTAAGGGTTTTGACACTGTGAATTATGTACAAATCATTAATATAATATCAATATGTCCAGTTATAAGTAGTTTAATGTTTATCTGATAAATTAATTAAGTAAATAAAACTTTTTTTTTCATCATTTGTTAAATTTAATATTAAAAATTTGTTCTATGTTTCATAATATTTATGATAAATTTGATTCACATATTAAACACTCAACTTAGGGAAAAATATGAAAAAATTCTTACGTTCCAGCATTTGTCTTTTATTTGACTCTTTTTTTCGTATGAATATAAGAGGAAATGTTACTTTTTAATGAGTAGTGATAAGTATAAGCTATTAAAATATGTTACATTTGGATTTTTGTTTATTTTTACAATTTTCTTCTGGTTTCAAAAAAAAAGGTGAATAAATCAAAATCGAACTATCAAAACACGTTATTGATTTTAAATTCTCACATATCTTATAAGTACATAACAATATAATATATTTGTATACAGTTAATTGTTTTAATTGTATATTTTAGCAATAAGCAACAATTTGTAACATATAGTTATTTAATTAACTTGTTGATTTTGTAATTTTCAACACTCTGCCCTCTCCACAAGCTCTGCATTTTTATTCTGTTATTATTTTAATCTCATTAAATACTATCTGAAAAAAATAAAATAAAATATGTTCTTTCCCAGATTAATTAACTAGTTTTTTTTTCTATGTCATTAAAATTTCAGTTCGAATCAACACAATATCCTAATTGCATTAAATTAATAACAAGTATATGTTTTTACAACAATATCGTTGTATATATTATTTTGTTTCTGAATATTTTTTTTCTTCTATAAATATGTGTTACGGTTTAAATGGATAATTAGTTTTCGCGAACAGCTGAATTTTTTCGAGACATATGGATAATATGCATATGGACAATACACATTTTATACAATTACTGAAAATTTCAAGTAAAATAAATTATATATAATATATCAAAATTGAAGGAATTTATAGTTGTATTACATAATGTTATGTTTTTGTATTTTTCAGGGTGGTCTTCTGTGATAAACTGATGGAAATATGTTATTATTTTTTATTTAATAGAAAACACTTTTAGATGAATTCTATCTTCAACCCTCCACTGGCAGGTAAAAATAAAATTTTGAAATTTTAATTTCAAGATAAATTTGTAAAAATTTTCAAAATCGCCATTTATTGGTTCATGATCCCGTGGCAATTGAAAATATCGCAATTGAAACTCGAATTGAAAAAAATAACTTTTAATGCCATAAATAATACATTAGATAACCTGTATCTTATATTGCAGTATTTATATGGCTGCACTAAATCGTACCAACAGAGTTATAAATGAGGAGTGTAATTTAACTGTCATTAAAAGGTTATATTCTTTATATAAGTTCATACAAAGATAATACACGTTCTATACGTGCAATATTTCCCGAAACAATAAAAATAAACAAATTCCGTTTTCAGATTCAAAGTGAAGTGCGAAATGTATTGATTTTTCCGTGATGTTTTTTATTTTTTTTTATTTCATTTATTGATGTTCACACGATTTTGACACGAAGAATTTTTCAAATCATCAATAATTTTTATTTATTTATTTATTTATTTTTGATTTATTTTTTATTATTATTATTATTTTTTTTTTTTATATAAGAAATGTTGTCTAATTTATAATTTATTTAATAGATAATCTCTTGAGTGTTTAAAAATGTTTTCGACATTGGAGACTATCCTTGGATATATAACGATGGTCTTACAAGGAAACTTAAGTTTAGATAATGTCCTATCTGTCATAAAACCTGATTGCAAAATATTGTCACGTATGTAACAAACAACAGTCTTATTCTTATTAGTCTTCGAAATCTAGGTTTATTTAATTGTATTTACGGTACATTAATAACCCGAAGATACTTCACATCAAGTAAAAAATCTAGTAAGTTAGTGGTTTGATAAACACATTGAAGTGCAATTGATAGCTTTCTAGAAATAAACACATGTCAAAATAGCCCGCCATAATGTTAGAATTTTCACGAAAAGTGTAAATGTATGTGATGTTCTAGTGTTTACGTGGAACAAAACGAGCACATGCCAAATCCGTTATGTGGAAATATATCGATTTATTTTTTTTAAGTTTTGCAGGATTCGAATATCGAGATCTATGTAATTATAATTTATTAACTAGCGATATTATAAAAACGATTTTGCTTTGTCAAATGAACACATTTATTTATGTTTCGAGAGAATTTTTACGTTGTTTTTCCGAACGCTTTATTTTATGGTCGTATGCGTCTTGTCAATTCCCTAAATTTCTGCAACGCAGCAACCCATTTTGTAAAAGCATTTTATTGGTATTTCTGCAATAATACAAACACTTTCTAGAGTTCATCAATACTCGTCTTCCGTGCTGGTTTTGGGTTATAAACCCTTAAAGCTTGTGCCATGCTGATTGCGCTAAACTACCATACTAAACGGAAATGTGTCAAAGATGTAGGTACATAAAAACGTAAAATACTCTTTATTACTTTTAGTTCATGGTAAAAAATGTTGTTTGAATAAACTGTATATGTATTGTTGCCGATGAAAGTTTTTAATCGATGAAAAAACAACATTGAGTCGAATTAAATCACATTACCTTTTGATTTTTCAGTTATTTTTATTTTCAATTTAGATGCATTATTTTATTAAATCATAAAATATACAAGTCATAAGGTTATTTTTAAACGTACTCATCTATTCGTAATTTTCATTACAGGTTGTTGTGAATTTATTCAAATTCTGATTCTAGAGAAATTTATGACATATATTTGCGTACCTACTTAAAGAATATATTTTTCAGTACAAATATAATTTTATACCTTTTTAGGAATATCTTGTGGCCAGATCATAATTTATCTTTTAAATGAGAATAAATGGGTCCGAATAATGATTATATTATTTATCATTGATAATTCATAAATAACAAAATGATTAAATATTAATTATTTATTTAAGCAAAGCGGTTTTTATATTAATAAAGATATATTTCCATTGGTTATATACACAAAAAAATCTGTGTTGGATTAGGCGTTACCTTGTTTATATTGTACGTGATAAATTGTTAAAAATTTTATTTTGATCAAATGCATAAAAAAGAATGAGAATATTTGAAAATCACTCTGTACATGCAATCTATATATTATTGATCAACACAAATAGTTCCGCAAGTAAATACGATCACTAGATAAAATAAATATTAAAGCTGGTTATAAGAACACAAATGAATGGTAAAGAAATGATCGATTTCGCACCTAACGTACAGATTAAGAAAATAGTACGTCTTTACATCAGTTCCTTTTCGTAAGGTATAAGGCAATTAAGCAGGTTTTTCGAAATGTTATTTTGTGGATAAGTTTGAAATAATGGAATCTATATCAGATTTTAAGATTTTTTTCTTCTGATAGGACGTAAAGGCAACAGGAATTCGATGGTCTTTGTACACAGCTCCATTGGAGATGAACCATCGACGTTTTAACGGGAATTTAATAATGCAGTATAGCTACTATCGGAAGGAATAGCTGAGTGATAAATTAATTTTACCCTTAGGGAATAGTTCTTAGAGAAACGATGGATAAACAGTGTGAATTCTTGAATCATATATTTGGTATTAAGGCTCTGGACGAGTATGTACCGTTTTCTACAGGTAAAATTAAATGCAAAGGATATCATACAGCTTTGTTGCTAATCAATATTTGGAATTATGTTGTTGACTTGATTGAGAAACTTTTACTGACATATTGATTTTAGCAGGAAAACCACAAACCGTAAATTAACTATAATTATTCTTGATTTATGACAGAATATGAAAGAGACCGTTATCGATAGACGGAATAGCAATACAGAGCTGAACAAACAGTCAGTAGAGAATTTTTAGAAAAAAATACATTGAAAAGGCATTCGTTTGTAATAAACGTACAATAATCTTGAATTGGATTTCAAAATAAGTTTATAAAAGTATAATACTAGTTAACATTTTATCAATTTAATAAGTTTAAAATTATTTTGGAATTAAATTGAACGACTCAGCAATAAATGTAAACGAATTGTTTTGGTATTAACATATTTGTCATTATTCAGATATATTTTATAGGCTAATAATTAATCAATCGTTAAATTTTATGAAATGAGAAATTACAATATTTATCCTCTTTACTTCTTTTAAACTATCATAATTATAATTATTATTGTAATCATGAATTTATATTCAATACAATTTATTTAAGGAACACGTATGGTACAATTTGGATCAACTATATCTTGTTTTAAAATTTTTTATAACCATTTCATTACGTTTGAATTAAGTTGATACAACAATATATTAACTGTTCCAATAAAAAATTCTAAATAAAACAAAAACTTATACATATATTTGTGAAAAAACATCAAAATATTAACATCTATTAGTGCAATTACTTTGTTATTTTAATTTTTCTTATATATTAAAACAATATATTCACATCAAACAATATTATAACAAACTCTTAAAATGGTTATCATCGATTATATTAAAAATAATAAAATAAAAATTTTACTGAACATTTTTTCAATTTATTTTTGAAAATAATTATATTTATCTTAGTCATGTGAGTTATTAAAAAAAAAAAAACATAATTTAATCATTTTCATTTTCATGTGTGATATCAAAACTAGAATACTTTTGGAGGATATGCTCTTTATATTATATTTACACTGCTGTACAAATTTGCAAAATTTTTCGTTTTGAAAAAAAAAATTTTAAAAAATGCATGTAGATAACCTACATGAATTATTTAAAAATTAAAAATTACGCGTCATTTCCAATGACAACCAAGCAAATATTCTTGCAGCTGCAAATAACGAGTAACTAAAAATAATATTCACATACTATAATTCTTTACAACAAATCAGTAGGTAATAGGCTTGATAAACTTGATAAACTTCAAGTTTATGTGTGACGTCACTAAATCGGAATAATCATTCCTAACCCCTACCGAGGGTAGTAAAATCGTAATATTTTACTCGACCTTCGTTATGTCTTATAACATATATTTTAAAATACGAGTACGCATAAAACGCGATTTACCATACGAAGTAGCGACAGATATTAATATTTTCATGTTTTCCATATTTAATGACCTAATATTTATATTTTTAAAAATAACATCACAAGTATAATCCTGCGCCATAACAATAATGATCTAAAGTTTTTTTTTTTTTTTTTTACATTTTGAAATTTAAAATTGAACTCTACTGTTTTATACAGAAGTTGAAGAAGACTGATTTTTAGAAAAAGTTTTGCAATAAATTATCTAATAAAATTTGAACCGTTTATTAATAAAGATTTGTCAAACCTCACGAGCATTTCATAATTTCATTAATTTAGCCGTTTCACGAACTTCAAAAAATCGCAGTAAATCAACGGATGACAACTAATATTAGGATTATATAAACAGTGCACATTTTCGAAAATTAAGGTTTACAAAACTGCTGTGTAATGTAATTTTTCGATTTCAAGTAGAAAAATTAAACACTACTATGATACACCATAGCACACAATATCAACATATTGAACGAAACAACATATTAGGCACAGTTCGTATTTGTCAGCCGTACGTACAACACGTGTGTTATTTTGCTCTCTGCACTCGTCCGTTTTTATCGCTTACCGATAGCATGGTCATCTAATTACGTCAGGTAATATGAAATGCATCATTAACCCAGTCGACAGATAACTAACTTTTATCAATTCATATTAGTTTATTATTAACTAACTACTTGGCCAAAGCCACTAACCGACATGGACAACCACGTCAAACCGCGTATTAATACGCAAAACTTTCTATCTAAATCTCAATCCAAACATAATCTTAAAGAAAAATTACTCGAGTCAAAAAAACATAATAATATAAATCCTCCTAACCCTAGCCATACATCAAACATCACAGATATTGATCAAAATTTAACTTCTATCAACATTCAAGAAAAAGTTATAAAAATTCTTCCAACAAAAACGTTCGCTGAAACTACGGCCAATGAATCGGGAAACCTTCCTAAATTAAACCAGGCTATTGTGTTTAAAACAATCGATGGCATCAAACAAATAGATTATATAATAGCTTTCAGCAAAATCACCTCTCCAAAAAATATAATTTCGGTATCTAGAATATCTAACAACAGTTTTTGTATTTCTCTTACTAGTGAAACCATTGCAGATAACCTAATCAAAGAACATACATATATCAGAGTCAATGATATCGAAATACCAATACGTAAACTGATCACACCGTTTTTTTTTTTTTTAGGTAAAGTAATCTACAATCTATACAATTATTTGTGTACAATAAGCAGGTGGGATATAGGAATATAAAATGAATGTGAGTTGATTTGAATATGGGAGATTACCCAGTGGTAACACCCAGCACGTGAATTTGTTTATGTATGGTCATTTTTTTTTTTTTTTTTCTGTGTTAGGATAGGAGATCCCTACACCATTTCTTTTTTAATCGTCGATGGGGGTTATCGGGAAGTGTTTTTGTAGATAGTTTTGTGATTAGGGGGTTTTTATGTGAATGAAGTTTAGTGTAGAATTTGATGTAATAAATTTTAGAAATTTGATTTAAGGAGTGAATTTTGAGGTCTTTATGAAGATTATTATTTGTTATATACCAAGATGCAAAGGAAAGGAGGCGAAGGCAAATGGATTGAAAGGCTTGAATTTTTCGTGTATTGGAGGGTTTTGCGGCACCCCAAAGTTGAATGCCGTAAGTCCATAGCGGTTTAAGAAGGAATTTATAGATTATTATTTTGTTGTTTATGTTCATTTTCGATCGCAGAAGGGGTCTTAATAGATGGAGACGGGCATTTAAAGCTTTTCGTTTGAGTGTTAGGTGGGCATTCCAGGTAAGTTTACTATCTAAAGTAAGGCCTAGGTATTTGACTTCTGAGCAGGTAGGGATTTGAATATTGTTCATTGATACATGTGGGCATGTTGCTTTTTAGTTTAAGGTGAAAGTTATGTGGGAGGATTTGGATTCATTAATTTTAATTTTCCAACGTTTTGTCCAAAGATATATTATATTAAGGTGTTTTTGTATCATGTTAGAGACCATAGCTGGATTCACGTTGGAGGCCACAATTGCTGTGTCGTCAGCGTAAGTGCCAAGTTCTGTGTAGGATGTTTTAGGGATGTCGTGGGTGAATACGTTATATAGGAAGGAAGCGATATCGCTGCCTTGGGGAACTCCAGCTAAGATACTAAAGTATTTAGATATGCTTGAGTTTTGGCGTACAACGAAAGTGCGGTCGGTTAGGTACGATTTTAACAGAAGAAAGTAAGGTGCAGGCAAGAATTTTCTTAATTTAAATAGTAGGCCGTCAAACCAGACCCTGTCGAAGGCTTGTGACACGTCAAGAAAAACGGCTGCACAATAGTGCTTCTTTTCTAGTGACGAGGATATTGTGTCAACTACTCGGTGCAGTTGATGTATGATCGAATGTTTAGGTCTAAATCCGAATTGAGTGTCTGGGATGATTTTTGCTTCGGTAGCCAAAAGTAGAAGTCTTTTTAATAGGATCTTTTCGAATATTTTAGAAAGAGTTGGGAGTAAGCTTATAGGGCGATACGAAGTGACGTTTTCGGGGGGTTTGTTTGGTTTTGGAATTAATATTATTTCGGAGAATTTCCAGGTTAGAGGGTAGTAAGATAAGCGTAGCATTGCGTTGTATATATAGGATAGTAATAGTATTACTTTTTTTGGTAAATTTTTAGCAGTGACGTTAGTAATGCGATCATAACCTGGAGCTTTTTTGTTATGAAGTTTTTTTATGATAAATTCAATTTCACCGGGAATAGTATGCTTGGCTGGGAGTGAAACGGGTAAAATTGAGTTTAAGGTTAGTGTGACTATTTTACTTTGGGTGTTGCTTATAGCTATGTTATGTGGTGTAAAGGTTTTAGATAAATGTTCGCCGAAAAGATTTGCTTTATCTGTATCGGAAATAACCCACGAGTTGTCTTCGTTACACAAAGGGGATGGAGTAGAGCGAGTTTTTAATATTTTTTTCGTTGCTTTCCTAAGAGAAGAGTTGTGCGTTGATAAGTTTTGGATGTACTGATGATAGGTGAGGGAGCTATATTGGAGAAGTGCTTTACTTAATTTGTTTTTTAATTGATTATAATTACGTTTATCGATAAGATATTTGTGTTTTTGCCAGCGAAATCCAGCTTTGTGTTTTTCTTGAATAAGTTGTTTAATGTGATAAGGGAGGGTAGTTTTTAATGTGAGAGTTGAAGGTGGTTGCTAAGAAAGAGCATTCCTGTATGTCAGATGTGAGTTTTTGGATAGTGTTGTCGATGTCATCGTTTGATTTTAAGGATGGATTGAGTTGTGTACGTATTTCTATGAGTTTTTGGAAGGAGGACCAGTCTATTTTTCCGTGAGATTGGGCATTTTCGAGGGTATTTGAAGTGAGTATTTCGAAGTCAAGTATGATTGGTGTGTGGTTGGATAATAGATCGTTTATATTAAAGACATTAGTATTACAGTGTCTTGGGATTTTTGCTATGAAAATATCAAGAATATCGGGCCGTCTATTTTGATGCGAAGGCCAATAGGTGGAGTGAGGAGGTGATAGTATTTTTATGTTGGAGCTTTCTAGTGATCTAAGAAGAGTTTTCCCCCTCGTGTTTGTTGAAAAACATCCCCAAGTGGAGTGTTTAGCGTTTAGGTCGCCAGCTATAATGAAGTATTTACCTAGTGATTCAAAGTAGTTTTTGAAGTTATTCATACTAATTTTAGGGTCAGGAGGGCAGTAAGTAGATGAGAGTGTTAGTTTAGTGTATTTATTTAAGGATATAAGAATGCTGGTTGCTTGGAGATAAGTTTCTTTAATTTTGGGGAGAGGTGAATGAATTAGGTTATTTTTTATTAGTATAACTGAGCCAGCGTGAGCCGTGTTATCTGGGTGATTACTTTGATAGGCTTTATAGCCGAGAATTTTAATATTTTTCGTTGGAGTTAGGTGAGATTCAGAAATCATAGCTATATCTATATTGTGATTATTTAAGATTGCCTGAAGTTCTAGTTTATGAGGCAGAATACCATTTGCGTTCCATGTGATTATTTTAAGTTTGAGATTAGTTACCATTATTATAACTTAATTTATTTATGAGTGAGGTGAGAAGGGTTATTAGAGGATTAAGAAGTGTTATGAGGGGTAATATTAGTGTTGTAAATTCAGAAATGAATGTTGTTAGTTGGCTTGTTAGTGATTGATCGGGGAGATGACCATTTGAATTGTTTAACAATAGTTTATTTGGTTTACTACCTTTAGTTACTTGTGAATATAATGTGTGCTGGGTGTCGTTGGGTTCGGTTTGAGGATTTAGGGGTACATTTTCGTGATGTTGTGTTTCTCCTTGAGTAGTTTGGCTGCTGGATTGAGTTTGAGGTGAGGTGGACTTCTCGATTATTACTCTTGAGTTGGTGTTGGATTGGTGTTTTTTTCGTAGACGTTGTAGATCCTTGTGGACGGAACATCCCCTGTAGTTTGCCGGGTGGTTATTGCCGCAAAGTGCACATTTTGCGGGTAGGTCTTTGGATTTAGAGCATAAATCAGAGCTGTGATTTTCACCACATCGGACACATTTAGGTTGATGGTTGCAGTACAATTTGGTGTGACCATACTGTTGACATCGATGGCATTGAACTAAGTTGCGTCTAATATGAGGAGCTTCTATTTTAACTTTGGAAAAGCAGATAGTTTTTAATTGAAAGATGTCTTGGTTATTTGGTGCAGGGATGAGGTCTACAAAAAATAGAGGAAGAGGTTCTTTAGTTTGTGTTTTTAGTATGTTAGTGACATGTTTTACTAAGAATCCGTTTGCTTCAATGTCTTCTTTGATGTACTCGGTTGGGATTGTATGATGAAGGTTCCTGATGACGATTCTGTAGGATTTTTCTTCTTGCGTTTGGTACGTATGATACTCAATGTTATTTTCGGTGAACAATTTTATTGCGGCCCGGTACGAGTTGGCAGAATGGAGATTTAATTTGATGTTTTTCGTAGTAGATTTGCATTGGAAACCCTCGTTTTTTGTTATTAGTGTTAAATTTTTACACAGATCGACGTACTGTATTGGAGATGTTATGTAAATTGGCGGTGGTGGGGGAGGTTCTTTAAGTTCGACATTTATTTCAGCGTCCGTATTCATTTCTTCAATAGGAGCAATTGCGGAAAAACGATTAGTGGAAGTGAATTTTGTTGGTTCATTTTTTGTTTTTGTGCGTGGTGGTGAGATAGTAGTGTTATTTGGCGATCTAATACGTTTGTTTGTTTCAACTTTTTGCCAGTTGAATTCATTATCAGAACAGTCAGATGGAGTCGTTTCACTCGCCGTGTGCTTAATTGGTTTCGTAATCGTTAACGGTGATAAGCATTTTTGTTTAGTTTTACCTTTGGGACTGGCTGTCTTGGTGTTGGTGTTCATAGTGCGATAGGATGTGTTTTAGACCGCGAGATGCGGCCGTGAGCCGGTGTTGAAGTTTTTATGTAAGACTACAGATTGTTTTATTCAGTATTTAGTAACACGTTGGTGAGTAATAATAATGAAGAGAGAGAAAAAAAAAAGGACGTTTTATGTAGATTAAGTTATGTATAATTTGAGAAGTATGTGATATAACTTAATAGTGCTCATTAAATTTAATTGTCGCGATAAGCGCGGAGCGATGCACGTGTGCATCGGACGGCTGTCGCGGCGTAACTGATCACACCGTTTAAAAGAATAATATTAGCTAATGTATACCCTATCATACCTAACAGTTTAATATTCGAATCACTACAAAAAAAAAGGAATCAAAACCACCTCACCCATTACAACTATAAAAGCTGGATATGCCCATACATCTAACGAATTCGCACATATCGGTAGTTTTATAAGACAAACTTATATCCACCCAGATGACATAACAAAACTTCCCACCCCCATCTTAATATATTTTGAAGAAATAATTTACCGTATTTTTATTACTGATGATACTATCACTTGCTTTCTTTGTAAACAAACTGGCCACCTATCTTCTTCATGCAAACTTTTCTCTGAAACAGTAAACAGCAGCCCAAAAATTATAAACAATGAATCACCTTCATTAACTCCAACAGTAAATCACGAGTCAATCAGATTAAATAGTTTTAAAAGCAACGAAAACCTAATCATATTGGACCCAATTATTAATACTGACAATATAATTAGTGCAATAATGGACATCCAAGAACACCAAGATACAAATAAAAGACCAGCATCAGAATTTATATGTCCTTCATTTCCTCGTCTCTCCTCCACTAACTCACCTAAAATGACAGTAAAGATTGAACATAATTTAAAAAATGATCACATTAAAAACATAACTACCAAAAAACCCAAAATCCGTTCTACATCAAATTCCTCCACGAGAAGCACGGATAAACTTGAGGACCAGCTAAAATAAGCAATTAATATTTTTGACCAAAATAAGGATCTCAATTTAAACTCCTACACTTTCAAATTTATAGTAGAAAATTTTTTAAATAAAAACGTTAATATCCACGATCTCTGTGAACAAGTAGGAACCAATACGACAGACTTATTAAATATAATTGAAAAGGTGCGACCTGTATTAACCGACCGTAGCATTAAATCCAATATGACAAAATTATCTAATCTACTTTTTCAATCCATGCCTCCCTCTAAGGATAACCAGTCACCCCCAATATAAAATAGAATAACATCCATCCTCCTAAACCATAATGAGCACAATTATACAATGGAATATAAACAGTTTTTATAAACGTTCTGTTGACATCAACTGTATTTTATATAATTATCAACTAACAATCCTTTGCCTGCAAGAAACCAATCTTAAAAATAATCACTCAGCACATATTAAAAATTACACAGGTTACTTTAAAAACCGAACTCTCGCCCAAAGAGCGAGTGGAGGAGTAGCTATCTTTATAAATAATAATATTGAAAGCGAAAACATCCCAATTATATCTGAACACGAAGTAATAGCAATAACCGTTAAATATCAAAAACATCTATGTATATGTAATATTTATCTACCCGACAGTAAAATATTTACTAAACAACACCTAAAGGATATTATCAACTAATTATCTAGACCCTTTATCCTTTTGGGCGATTTTAACAGTCGTAATATTACATGGGAATGTACCTCCACAAACAATCGTGGACAAATTTTAGAAGGATTCTTAGATGAAGAATCCCTTATCCTCCTTAACAACAGCGAACCAACCAGACACAATGTCTCTAATGGAACCTTTTCCGCAATAGATCTCACTATTACAGACCCTTATACTTCTACATTATTAGAGTGGCACGTTCTAACATCTAATATTAGAAGCGACCACTGGCCTATAGGAATTCAATACCATAACACTTCACACACTCAACCTCAATCTACCAAGTGGAATCTTAAAAATCCAAATTGGGAACTAATCACTGACTTAATTGAACACGAATTAATCAACAATCCCATGAACTTAAATATAACTATAAATCAATCAACAATTAACTCAATAGTCAACATTTTCACGCACACTATTATTGAAACAGCACATAAAACAATTGGCCTTAAGATTCTCAAAAATGCAAGAAAAATGGTTCCGTGGTGGAACAATGAATGTCATGAGTCTATCAAAAACTATAAAAAGGCACTAAACCGTTACAAAGAAACGAAATCTGTAACCGATCATATCAAATTAAAACATACCAAAGCCATTTCACGATATATCGTTAAAAACACAAAACTATCGCTTGGCAAAATTTCACTTCCTCTATAAACCATAAAGTAAATTCATCAATCATATGGAATAAAATTAACACTATCAAAGAAACTAAGTTCAGCAAAATACCTGATATTCTGCACTACAACCAAGAAATAGTTATAACAACTAATGCTACTGAATCTTTTGCACACTTTTTCCAAAAAAACAATAGTAATGAAAGCTTCCCTCCCGAATTCATTTCTCTGAAGACCTTTCGGGAAACCTCTTCTCCTTCACCTAACAATGGTAACAAACATTTTAATAAGGACTTTGACATGTCAGAACTTACTAGTGCTCTCAACACCAGTACAAGTAAAAGCCCAGGCTCTGACAACATACCATATATATTCCTCAAGAAACTTCTCCAATCGGATTTTCAACTTAACTTTACTAAATATACAATCTTATATGGACTCAAAGAGTTTTTCTAGACCAGTGCGCAATGAAAATGTCATCCCTATCCCTAAACCTTCCAAAAATAAATTTGAAGTTGAAAATTACAGACCCATATCACTAATTAACACTCTAAGTAAACTTTTGGAAAAAATAATCAATAAACGGCAAATTTGGACTCTGGAAACAGATAAACGTATTACTTAAGAACAATGTGGTTTTAGACTAAATCACTCTACTCTCGATGCATTAGCAACTATTCACACTGACATCTGTACCGCATTTCGAAGAAAGCAACATCTAATTCTAATCGCGTTAGATATTAAAAAAGCATACGATATGGTCTGAAAAGAAAGGGTCTTAACTATACTGCAAAACTGGGGCATTAACGGAAATCTTTTCTCTTTTATCCGTAACTGTCAACGGTCTCCCTCAAGGATCCGCAATTAGTGTTACTCTTTTTCTAATAGCCATAAACGAAATATGTAAAAATCTCCGCAAACCGGTGAAGTAAATTATTTTTGCAGACAACTGCAATATCTACTGCAGCGGCTCTCAAATCATATCAACGACACAGTTTTTACAACAAGCACTTGACACTCTCTCAAACTGGTCTCTAGAAACAAGTTTTTCTTTTTCTTCCACCAAAACTCAAAGTATAATTTTCAATAAAAATAAGAACATTCAACAACCAACTCTCAACTTCATGAACACACAGTTAAGTTTCTCAAGAAATATTCGCATCATTGGTCTCATATTCGACGACAAATTATCATGGCAACCCCATATAAAAAAACTTAAAACTGAATGCTTGACAAGAATGAATACAATTAAAATACTAGGAAATTACACTTGGGAATCAGAGACAAAAACACTATTTTTAATCAACAAAGCACTTATCCTTTTTTTAATTGATTACGGATAGATTATCTATAATAAGCCAATTTTAAAACACTCAAATCACTAGAGTCAGTGCATAACCAAGGTATCAGATTGGCAACAGGAGCTTTTAGGACAAGTCATATTGATAGTATTATGTGTAATGCTGGTGAATTACCTCTCCAACGTAGACGGCAAAGTAGCATACTACAATACACATCAACAATTAAATTTTTACCAGATCATATATCCAACATCATACTTCACAACACACACCCTACCAATCAAATACCAAATCAATGTACCATATTCGAAAACTTCAAAATTCTTAGTGAAAACCTACATCTTCACGACCTAACATTAAGCAAAGTATCATCTTCTCTCCCCCTTGGCTCTGGACAGTTAATATTAATACCCAACTTTCAGAACTCAATAAACAATATACTCCTAATCAAACTTTACAAAACATTTTTAGTGAAATAATATCCCAGCATTACTCAAACCATACTCAAATATACACTAACGCATCTAAAAATATAAATGAAACAGGATTCACAGTAATCACCGAAAATGATAGTTATATGTTCTCTTAACCTCACTACACAAGTATATAAACAGCTGAAGTGTATGCTATATATGGAGCAGTAAAGATTGCCGTTTCCTCAAATTCTGAAAATACCATCATCCTCAGTGATTCTTTCAGTGCTATCACTTCAATTATTAACCCTTATCCTAAGAACGAACTTGTGCAATTAATCCAAAAATCGCTCTCTACAACAAACAGAAATATTTCTTTCATGTGGGTTCCCTCACACGTGGGAATCCCCGGGAATGAAAAAGCAGACACTATGGCTAATGTAGCAATACTATCTCCGTCCTCTACAAAAATCAACAAAATAACTACATCAGATGCAATCTTCAACATAAAAAAAAAAAACATTAGAACTGTGGTGAAACAATTGGAGTAGCTTACCTTTATCAAACAAACTTAGAAACATAAAATATCACGTTAAGAAATGAAAAAATCCCCCAGACCTTACCAGAAGAGAGGAAGTAGTTATTACCCGTGTTAGAATAGGACTTATCCATCTAACCTATTCATACCTAATTAGCAAAGAACCGAAACCTACTTGTGAAACATGCAGAGTCAACCTATCAATCAAACACATAATGATCGACTGCCCAAAATTTTCTGCGCAACTAGGGATCCTTAATAACCCTTCATCAATTCAACAAGCCCTCAATGAAGACAACACCAAAGCCGTTCTCACCTTTCTTCGTTTAATTAAAATATTTAATAAATTGTAATACATCAATACACAATGTACATAATTTCATATTTCAACATGTATAACTTTTAAATGTAATTTATCCACTTTATTTTTGTATAATTTTAGTAGGCTAATTACCGTTGTTATTGAAGCCTTAAATCAATTAAAAAAAAAAAAAAAAACATATTAGGAACTGAACAAATGTTCAAACGTCCGTCGAACAATGCTGAAACACTCGGAATATAATTGTTATTGATCGCTCGAGTATCTATTCGCGATTTGATAATATGTTATGTGGTGCGTTGCGTATGTTTTTGCAGCTAACGAATGTTTATACGCGTATACGATTCATTAGGACAACAGTTGACAACAGTTACTGTTGTGGTGGACTTTTTTTTTTTCAATTATCATCATTATTTATTTTATTCTTTTCTGCGTACACGCTACCAAATTGGTAACGCAACGCACGATGACGAGTTCATTTCTCATCGGGCACTGGAGTTCCGCAAACTTTCCATCGCACGTCTACCACCTGCGGCACACTCACGTGACGTTGTAACCATGCTAACCGTCACGGTTTTAGCGAGCCTGAGATTCCGACAAAACCGTGCACCGCGGTGTAACGAGCACGGTATAATGTTGTCTCGCGATGTGCAACTATGAAACTTGTACATTGTTTGTATTTTCTACTTCGTAAATTCATCTCATTTTCGATATCGATTCCCGTATAAATTATGAAAAACACTTCAACCACCTCCCTCCGTTCAAAATTCCTGAGCAAGCCTATATGTGTACTGTATGTCTGTACAATATCTAAATTTTTCCATATCGTTCGATCGGTTCTTGTTCACGTTACCTCTATACACTGTTTGCAACAATCAGAAAATTGGACCACGGGACCAATTAACTTATATTCCTGTACATACTGTAATTTTAACACTACACGTTGGACAGATGTTACAATATTATCCAATATTATCATAGCGAATAAACAAATATCGTTGGAAACTTCTTTGGACATGATTTATTAAATTTTATTATCATATTAATCGGATGGTATGCTATGATTATCCGTGATACCGTGACGTATATTTGTTTTTCACCTTTTCCGATGCACGCATTTTCGGTTCTAACAACCCAAAGTCCCAATTTACTTAATTATCATATTACTAATTGTAATGTGTCATTTAATTTTTCGATGGTCCAATGCGGTTGGTTCACTCTCGATCACTACTTTTGATTGTCTGAAAATAGCAGTCTGCTCGATGTTATGGTAACAGATAAATGTGATTTAACACGGCGGCATGACCATTTCTTCATCCCAGTTCCTCATCCGCCCCATAATTGTTGTGAATTTTAAGTTCCTACATTAAATGTCAATTTCGTATATTATTGTTTGTGTTGCTGTTTGTATATATTCGTAATAGCTTTGTCAATTGAATTATTTTAGGTATAATTTTATTGTAAACAAATGGCCAACGCTTTTTTTTATTTCTTCGTCATTTGCTGTTCGCTATTAAAGCAACGATGTTTTATATTTTATATTTTTTTTTTTTTTTGCTTGAAGACAATTTATTTTAATCATTCTATCTCGGTTTTTTTATCGACTAACTACGCTCTGCCACCGATGTTTCGACTTTCTATGCTAATACAATGACATGGCCTCGGATCGCTTGAGATTTCTTCTCGGTGAGCTGACCGGTCATGGTTGAGTTGTGGTGTTGTAGTGGAAAATTAAAGAGAACAAAGAAATACAATATGATGAGCCTATTATGTATATTGTTCAACAAATAAAAAAAGGTCTATATAAAATATGATGGTGGTGACAGAAGAAAAAAATATTGAAGAAAATATTCTTTTACCACAGTCACGAGCAAAAAGGTTAGTAATTTTAGGCGACCGGTCGGTACGTTGCCACCGATTCCGAAAACTTTTCCCACCTCTGCCCGGTTTTCCGAGGTATGTGTAGGTGAGTAGTATCGAAAATGGTGTTGTCGTTGCCCGGGTTGAGGCTAGGTAGAGAGCGGGCGTGGCTCCACGATAGTGGTGTACTTAATGTACCTGCACCACAGCGGGACCGCGTCAACGAAGATACGGCTATGACTGGACGTGGAGGAAAGCTATTTGCTATTACAGAGAATTAGAAAATCCAATTTATTTTATGCACGGGAAATAGTATGGAACAGTTTATTTATGCTCACATGAATTAGGACATGAATACCAATATATTAAAGTATCAAGCCACAACTCACGAACTAAACTTAAAACGCTGGACGTCCTTTTGAATAATCGAACAATGATGAACACGATGAACAGATTTTCACGATGTCGACAGTAATGACTAGGGAACGGATTTATATGTAAATACATATTTTTATTAAAACGAGATATTTAAGATTTGATAAGAAATGTTTATGATTTAAATCATTCCTATTAAAATGATGATACTTTTATTTTACATATTTTTACATATTTTAGTATAATTACATATTTTTACATATTTCACTAATTTTTAAATATTTTTAATCATATTTTTATCATTTCATTATTCATACGTCTTTTTCGTATGAAAATACAAGAAATTATTTTCCAGATCCAGAAACTTCTATCGCTATTGGAAAAGCTCAAAATATTATGCTAAATGAAACATTGAAAATAATTAAATTTTAATTAAAAATAATTTAACAAAATTATTAATAAAAAATATGTCCCCAAATGATAGTATGCAAATTGTTGAATCAGCGATTAAAACTCGTAAGCGGACCAATAGATGTTGTAAAAAAGAAAATTCATGCTGTTACAGAAAAAAATTCCAGGCAATATTGATTTTAAAACAATCAATGACATAATGAGTGGCAGACACCCTTCTAAAAATCTGGAATTATCGCCTTCTGATAGTACGCACTTGAAATATGCTTTTATACATCGGTTGATATGAAACGATAATTTCGCCGTTTTAAAAATATTTTGATACCTAATAGGCGACATTTAACATTTGATAATTTAAAAGATATTGTAATAATTCAATGCAACAAATCATTTTGATAATTTAATAATAATAATCACTTTTTTCCCCCCACATATTTGGATGTTTTTAGCACATATTTTATAAATTATACTTACATATATATGTAAATATTTCTGTATTTTTATTACATATAAATCCGTTCCCTAGTAATGACCAAAAACTTGTGACGTTGATTTCTTTCAAAACAACACAATAATGGGCATGGGCACCACTATGACACTCTGTGGACGGTAAAACGATGTAGCATAGAGGAACACAACTAATACCGAACAATGTGGTAACTGAGCATCAAAATTATAATACCTTTGTTGTTGAAAATATTTTATTATTTAACCGCGATGGCTAATAGTTATCTTAAAGTTTATAATAAATTCTTTTCCGTAATGCAGATGATGAAAATATAAAATAAAAAATAAAAATATGCGAGAAAAAACGTGTTGCTTCAATAGCGAACGACGAACGACGATGAGACAAAAGGGGCGTTGGCAATTTGTTTAAAACATAATTATATTCAAAATAATTCGATTGACAAAGATATTACGAATATACATGAACAACAATACAAATAATAATGTACAAAATTGTCATTTAACATAAGTAATTAATATTTACGACGATTACGGGGCAAACGAGAAACTCAGATAAGGAAGTGTTCGTACCTAATAGATTGCACATAAATTACCTTAATGATGGTACCAAGGAAACTGCTATTGAACTCACTGGCGAACAACCTTTTTAGTGCCATTTTTGGTCATTAAATTTTTTATCTTGCGGTTATAGGCAAATTTTTAAAACAATTCCAGATATTGTTACCTTAAAAAAATAAAACTAATTAGTTATCTTCATCGATATCTTGGCTCATGACTAAAAAATAACTGTAACATTGATGTGTTAAAAAGTTATTAATATTTTACTTATTTAGTTTTAAGATATAAATACAAATTTTAAATATACAGATAGTTAAACTTTGTGAATATTCAATAAACTTTAAGGTAAAATACCCTTCATTACTAATAATAAGGGTGTATTTTAGTTGTTTAAATAGCTAGAACTAGCTGAGCAATAATGTAGATTATGACGTCTCGGTCCTCTCTGGATTTACTAGCGCCGTGTAACTGACCCATGTAGGAAGAATCACCAACTTACGGCCAAAACAATTTATCGGAGCTCACAGAATTTTATGTCGAATATCTATTATTAAGAAAGACAAATGAAACGAATCAAAAGAAAAAAAAACAATTTTAAAGATAATAAAGTTAATTTTATTAAGTTAGTGCTGATAAAACGTAAAATGTAAGAGCGTAGAATTCGGACAAAGAAAAATACAAAAAAAAAAAAAAAAAAAAAAAAAAAAAAAACAAGAAAAATTATGCAACATAACAATGATCATCATTATAACATAGAGATGCATCAGCACTCGTGTGCCAACACAATATTTATTAATAAGAAAAAATTATGCATTACTTTGTCAAGAGCACATATCAATGAGATTTATGTGATATTGGAAAAAAACAGATAAAAAAAAAATAGGATAAAAATGATTTGAACATACATGCAAAACTTAATATTTAATAATTATGTATAAATATACATATATCACCTCATTGTAGTCGCATTCATCACACATCCGTCGAGATCGCCGTTCGGAGATGAATGTTGTAGACGGCTATTCCATATTGACAACGAGCCTCGCACAACACCGATTATAATTACATAAAAACACATTAAAACTTTTAAAAAAAAAAAAAAAAAAAAAAAAAAAAAGGACAGAGAACAGACACTATCGACTATCCGTCTGTGAGGATTTCCACGGAGTCTAGCTGTGAAAAGAAAAAACGTAATTACTGGCCGGCATGTATCAATGTTATCGGTTCGTGCTCGTACTATATCTGTTGATTGTTGATAGGGACGGGATTATTTCGCACGGGTTGAAAGATTGTCAGAAGCGTATGGGAACCACGGATAGGTTTGGGTGCACTGATGTATTAAAATCAGTAAAATCGTCACAGGACATAGTAAAAATTGGCAGTTATGGATATAAGGAACAGCTTGTAGAAATAATTTCATAATAAGTATTACGAAAATAAAAATAATAACAACATATTCACTATTAAATAACTCTTCATATTTATATGTTATGAAATCAAATAACTTAAGTAACAGTCATAGTTCTAGGTGAAAAAAAAAAGTAAAAGAAATGTATATAATACTTCTCCAAATGTCAAATCTAGAGTTATAGTTATAGAATAGTCACGTGCGAACATATAACTGATAGAACAATACCGTTGCGTGCTTGTGTTAACCGTATAAATAAAAAAGATCAAACGTGAAAAAGTTTTTACAAGAACAATACCGTCGTCGCGAGAAGTTCATTTTTCGCCAATAACTGTATTTTATGTTTCCACGGGTTTGGACCATTTCACATAAATATGTTCAATATTCTTATTTAAATCTGTTTCAGAAGTATGGTTAGTACAAAACACACTCGTTGGTAAGTAAACAATGATAACAGTAGAAAAATATTCTTATAATCATATAATACATGTTAACCGTATGCCTCTATATGCTGAGTGTTATTAATCATAAATATTTTAAGATGTTATTTCATTTTCATATTAATTTTTTCTGTGCTCCTTTTATTGTGTTACGCACGAGATGGATTTGAAAAAAAAATATTGAACCCCTTGTCAAAACAACATAGAAAATATTGGTGCGGTACAACTAATAATTTCTTTCTTTTTTTTTTCATAAGATAGTAATCGACCAAAAGAAGGGGTAAAAATAATCTAAAGGATGATAGGTACACAATGCGTTTGTCGATCGACAGTTAGAAATGGACAATGCTTCAAGCGTTCGGAAAAATCGTCCTTATAGTTTTCAAAAAGATGCAAAATACTGAATTGGAATTCTCAACAAAGAAAAAATTTAAACAAATTATATTTAATCAAGATCATACATGGGTGTGGAGTATAAAAGAGTTTTGGCAATATCTTCAATTTTTTTCAACAATTTAAGCTTGGATATTATACAATCATGATTGAAATCGTATCGTTTACTGCAGTATCATTGATATTGGAATCGATTGGTTTTCTATTATTTTGGTGATTGTTTTAATTTTAAATAAATTATTTTTAAATTTTCTAAAACTAGAAAAAAATGAAAATAACTTGACAATATATAGTTAATTATTACCATTTGAAATTAAATTCAATATTGAATCAATCGAATGAATTTTGTGAATGAATTGCCATTTTTATACTCGGAAAAACTCATTCAATGGACCCACACAACTTTGTATCCAATAAGTAATCTCATTGCATTGCCATTGTGTACCAATTCAATTTATATAAAATTTATATTTATATTTATATATTTGATATACTCGTATATTCGATGATTAATTTTTACAACATTTTCATTAAATATTTGTGCTTCTCATATTATATTTACACCATATTACTACATTATAAAATTTATAATTTTCTAATAAAATCATGTAATTTTTAAAGGTTAAACTTAAAGGCAATAAACGTGAAAGTGCAATCATTCAACGATTTAATAACATAAAGTAATACAATTTCAAAGAAATGGAATAAACAATACAAAATCTCAATGATGTATTAATATCAAGTCATGAATTAAACAGTCCAATAAGATGCATCAGTCAACTGAAACTACTGGCCACAAGACAGCTAGCAGAAGAGTATGTAATCAAATAAGAAGCCGTATCCGAGGTAAAATAATTTTATATAATTAATAAGCATTTATAATTAATACAGATATGATATTTAGGACGAAACTATACAGAGCTGTTTTTCATTATTTCAATGTTCGCCGTTATCCCCTACTATGTGCGAAGACACGAATATGCCACAGTCTCCAATAAACTCTCAGGTAAATTATAATAAAATAATTATACTGTACAATATTTTTATTTACCTATACAATGTTATTAGAGGTTGTTGGTGAAAACGATGGCCCGCTGTATTTCAACAAACCTTCAACATCGACTTATGCAATGCAAGCAACATCCAAAGTGAATCGTAAATTATTTTTATGATTGTTTTTTTTTTTTTTTTGAATGATATAAAATAAAATAAATTAATTTATTGTTTAAATTAAAATTTGTGTTTTATTTTTTACAATTTTCTTACATCTCCATTAAACGGATTATATGTTACAATTTGATAGTGTAAAATTAGACAATAAGCTGCAGTCTTTGCTGGAATATTTTTGATAGTTTCAAATTCCACTCGAAGGTCGACTGTCGATAATTTTACATTGTCGTTTTGACGAGATAAATCTACCACCACGATTGGGGCTAGTAGACAAAATTTGTGTTTTGAAAGTAAAGGTTTGGAGTGGTCTCTGTCTTAGTAAGACTTTTGAAAATCTGTATACGCCTTGTACATTATTGAAATTTGGTTATTTGAGAAATCTGCACGGAAATCTTCATACGGGTACACTTCAGAGTTCAAGTAAACTTTGAGGTTTTTCAAGTAATAGTGATCGAAATGCCCAAAATGATTGAGCAGATTATTTTTCCGATCTATTTGAAACTCAATCACAACAAATCTAGATTTTTCTAACAAATTACTAGATTTCACCGTCCACGAATGCGAAGTATTTTGAGGTAGAACAGGATACTCACAGAGGTCCCAAAACTAGAATAAAAAATCTGTGGAAATAAATCATAGGAAATAATAATTTTAATGATAATAAAATATTAAAAATAATTATCATAGATTTAATACCCTATTTTTCATATCAATGAACACTATATTAAATCCTGTAAATAGCTTTGAAATAAAATTAAATCGTTTTTTATTTTAAATAATTGCATTGTAAACAAAGTAAAATTATAACGTAATAGGACTCGTAGAGAAAAATCATATACGAGAACTATCGATTTTGAAAATCACTATCTAGATAACCAATAACACCGACGCGCCATTTATTTTGAAAATAAAACTGATAACATGTTTTGTTTTATTACATTATTTAAATGTTTATTGTAATTCATATGTTGGCTTAACACTATATGATTACTATTTCACCCAGAAAACGATTCGAAGTATCCGAAAGAGTACATTTTTGAGCACACTTTCTGTTTTAACGCGGACCATTTAACCATCTCCTGACTTTTTTGGAGTCTTTAATACCCTAATAATTTACTCACATTATAGGCATTATTTATATTGAATACAATTCTTATAACTAATACTCTATTTAAAAATTGTTTTATTTTATTTTGAGACCATACGTATACATTTATTATGGCACTCAACACGGTTGACCAACGTGTCAACAATTATATCCAACGAATTTTCAGGGATTCAGCCAGCGATGATGTGCTAAATATTTTCAAACGGTTCCATGCTCCTCCAGCGCTTCATCATAAGGCAATTAATAGTGATTAGTATTAAAAGCTATAATGTTAATTCATTTTAACCCTCAACAGTTATCCTTATTTGCATTTACGTAAACGGTATCATGAAGTCATATATGACCCAATATTTTCATTACTTATAACATTAAAAATTTTCATTTTTTCAATATTTTACTTTTTTAAATCATATTATAAGTAATCAAATGATCATTTTCTTCCCTAATGACATTGTTTTTTTTTATCAAATATTATTTTTAATTTAATTTTTTTATAACAATACAATTTTACACGGATATTTAAAATTTTTTTTAGTAATTTTTATTTTATAATCATATACATTCAGGTTCAAAATACTCCAAGGTTTTTTTTTAGCTTAGATAATAAGTCAAAAAAAATAAAATAAAATCAAGGTCATAAATTATTTATTTCTAATAAATTACAAACAATATTTTATACATCTCAAGGCATATTTTAATTCGTAAAATTATTAAAAAAATGTAAGTTTAAAATCTTAGCCTACTTATAACACTTAAATTATCACCATCTACTTCTTATAACCAACTTATAACATTTAAATCACTCATTAATCACTCATTATTTTAATCACTCATTGTCTACATTAAGTCAACTCGACTAATCACTAATTGGAAAGATGAGTAGTGGACTATAATCTATATATATAAATTAATTTTTGAATAAAAAATAATATTATTACATTCAATTTAACATCATAGTCATCACCCATCTCCTAAGCTAAAATTAATTTGAAGCAAAGCCTGAAAATATCCATTTCAATATAATAATTACGTTATGACAAGAGATAAAAAAAAAATACATAACAGGTATTCTTGAGTCATAAATGACCCGCAACAGTTTTTAATAGCTTTCATGACATGAAAAATGTGTTATTGGGATTGATAATGAAAAACATAAGTAGTTCGAAGCTATGGGCTAAAATACAATTGATGGGTGCAATGAAAAAGTAATATATACGTTAATATTAAAAAAAAAAAAATTCTTGCATGTTAAAAATACATTTTAATGCATAAGTCCTAGAAAAACACAAAATGCTTTTGAAATTGTTTAGATTGTGAAAATTTTAAAATAATTTATATAAGTATGAATTTGAAAATTAATTAGAAAATAGTATGGTTGTATTTCATTTATCGAATTATTAACATTTTATTAAATTGAATGCTAATTTTGATAAAAAAATAATATACGTAATATAAATATTAAAATTGATTAAATTTCTGATTTTTCTCTACAGGTTAATGAGAAAAATTAAAATAGCTAAAATGTATCAATAAAAATAAATATTAATTTTTTAGTTTCATATGTAATAAAACTAAAACGAAATATAAAATATGTATTAAAATATAAATAATTCTTTATGATTGCATTATTGTTTAGTTAAGGGATGCTTTAAATGTTGAAAATAAATGTTATCAATAGTCAACCAATATGGTAGACGGCTTCTCCTTGACCTCTTACTCCTTACCAACTGCTATACTTTAAAAGCATTTTTGAAAGTTAATTATTGATTAAAATTTTAATAATTTCTATTTTTTGTACTAGTACTTTCATATTTAAGAAAATTTTTATAATTTTTAATTAACTACCTATTACAGCGACTAAAATTGTGTGTAGTACGACACACTTTGTGTAATACAAAATATAAAGTGTGTAGTCCAAAATTAAAAAAGTGTGTTGTGCTTCTATTCTTTATATTATGGTATTTAATTTTGATTTGACATTTATTATTAATTTATTTTATATATTTTTGAAATTCCAAAATGTAACATCAGCAAATTATAAAATATAAAATACCAACTATTTTATCTGTGTTACTTATTACTGTTAACGTTTGAAAGGGGAGTATGGCAAATTCCTTAAATGTGCATACCAAAGAAGTATATATTTTAGCCTCTGATATTAGAACTAAAAATATAAACAATAGTAATTATCATTAGTAAGTAGTAACGGTTATACTTCTATAGTTTATATATATGAACTTATATTAATAACTCAATGATATAAAAATACCTTATAAATTATAATGTTTCTGAAAAAAAAAAAAAAAAACATAGGATTACTATAACTATTTAAATTTGTGATTAGAATTATTTCCGGAATAAAATATGAAAATTAAAAATGAATATAACATTAACTAATTTCAGATCAACTGGTAATTTTGTAAATAAATTGATTAAATTTTGGATAGATTTATTTGTTAATTTTACAGTGTTAAAGGAACACAAATTTTTTAATGCCAATTAGTCCAATACTTGATTACTTTAAATATGAACCTTTTAATTGATTGAAAGCATAGTTGACCATGTAGAAAACACTTAATAGGTCTATTAAGTGTTTTCTACACAGAACAATTATAAATTAATTACATTTTATAATAATTATGATACTAAATAACTAATGTAATAAAGGTGTGTATGGATGTGGTATACAAGTGAAAGAGGTATGGAGTGTTATAAATGGTAATGAAATATAAAAATGAAAAATCATCAAACATTTATTTTTTTAATAATTTATTAAAATTGATCCTTTAAAATGATATATATCGCTTATTATGATAATATTAGTAAAAAATAATATCAATCCCTTAATGCAACAGAGTTTACAATATTTTTTGTTATCCCATCTTTCGCCAACACAAACAAACTGGATGGTTCGAGAGCAAACCACTTATAATTTTACGTGTGAAAAACATGAAGAACTTAAATCTAAGCCAAGACAGACATCGTTTGGTCTTGAGACTTATTGATAGTCATTGCAAATGTCAATCTAATTGGAAATTTAAGGTGTTTAAATTGTATTACCGCATCTGTGGGTGTAATAGGGATTTGCGGTAATAATATATATATATACATCGAAATTTGCCATTTAAAATGATGGCTTCGATAACATTTTTTTCATTCATTTTTTAATGATTAATGGCGTGCCGTTGTACAACCGTGGTGAGTTCAAATTACGAAGCAAAATAACTGGAGATCCAACCTTCAGTTGTAAATTATGCGGTGGCGTGCCTGGTAAATCCAATAAGTTTTAAAATTCTGTTGGATAATTTACAGCTTCAGTAGCATAGCAAACTGTATCAATAGATTTGTATAACACCAAGTATCCTGGTAACAAATGTTGTATTATGAGCTTCAATTCCTTGACGTCCACATTTATTGCTATTAAAATTGCTTTTTTTTGCCAGCCACTCATGATTTGTGTATTGCCTGTGTAAATTGGGAAATATCTGGTCAATGAGAGCATCTTGCGGAATTAATGACTGTGCAGAAATCGGTCGGTAATTGTATGCATTCAGTTTCATCTGTAGTAAATTTCCCATCACCGATATCTAACAATTGTTTTGAGAATCTTCCGCAAGCAACTTTTTTTGATTGAATCGCAAGTATCGTAATCGTTCACTCTCTATCTTTACATACATGTCGACTATAAATTGTTGACAAAGCTCACGATACCGTAGAATAATGTTGACCTAATCGCATCTAATCATCAACCGATATGCATAATAATTCTTCGAACTAACATTCTTGATTGTTTTGGGACTTGTAGTGGGATCTTGTTGTTTAATATTTATACAATACCCGTCTTTTAATTCCAAAAATAAAATTAATAGTTTTTTAATAGTATCATTTAATAATTCATTTTCAATTGTGCAGTTATCGACCGGGTCAAAAATGATTAAATTAAACTACGATTTATTAAACAATATCACTTAGGAGAATAAAAAATAGATAACAACCTATTTGCAGACCTACCAAATGTATATACAAAATTTAATTAAAATCGGTTAAGCCGTTTTGGAGGAGTATAGTCACCAACACTGTGGACAAGAGATTTTTATATATATAGAGACATAAATGACATGGTTCATTTGCTATATTTGTATTTTATGAGAATTTTAAGCCACAAATTGAAATAGTTACAACAATAAAGAAGTGAACATGGGTTCATTTAGAGCCCAAATATTGGGGATGCTGAAATTGCTGAAAATCAAATTAAATGTTGTTTAACTGTAATAGATTTTATAGATCTGAAAACAAAAACAGGAGTGCAACATTGAACTCTGTGGTGCTAAAAACCCTATTGCGCCCTTGTACGAGTAGTTGCGCCTATGGAAAGTGAATGATAATTTTTTTTTACGCTACATGAAAAATATAATGACAACACCATTGAATGCAACAGTTAAATCAGCCTGATATCATACTGTTAAAATTGTCATGATAAATTAGTTATAGTCGTTATTACGATATTCCTTTTTCTAACTCAATGTATTTGTATTCGCATAGGAAATTATCTGTAGCATGATGAAACGTTTGATCAAAGATTTTCATTTATTCTTATCCTACTCAGATCAAAATATTTTCAAAATGGCTAATTTTGTAGGCGGATTTCTAAAGCATGGATTTATATCGTAAGTAGCCTTTTATAAGTTATTTTATTCGCATAAGCTTAAAAATCAAATTCTATTGATATAAATAAAAACTTATAATAATGTTTTTTTTTTAGTGATAAAAATACATTGAAAACAATCATTACTTATATAGTATATGATCTGAAGAATACGAAAAATGCTAATGCATTCAATTTCAGTTATATGACATTTGATCGGTTTAAAACGAAATTGAAAAATTTTTCGTAACTGTGTGTCCGGCTTGAAAAAAACTAATAAAGTCGATTATTTTCTAACGGACATTATTGAGGTAAGTTAGAAATGTAGAAAAATAACAAATTACAATGCTAATTACTTATTAAATCTTAATAATTAAATAACAATATAATAAATCAAAAATAGATGAATAGTGGACGTTGATTAGACTTTGAACTATATTAATCAATTCATCATTAGGATTTGTCCGATTTAAATTATTTAATTATTTACCTTTTTCTTTAAATCAAACCCCAACACTGCTACTTGATATAATGCTTTGTTTAATATAGTTCGTATACATCCGATGGTTAGACAATGTTAGACATGGTTTGGAAACAAAGATATTTGTATAAAAAACTAACGAAACGCATAAACGTTTTCGTTCGAAACACCATTTAGATATTGGTTCTAGAAAATGGCGTAGTTAAGGGGGGCGGGGGTGTAAGGGGTTTACACGCCTCTAGATTTTTTTTTTTTTTTTAATGATATTTAAATAATATTTACATACTATAGTAAATTGATATTTTCATTTTACTATGATTAACAGGTTAACCGCCATGAGACTCTTTGGGGGCTCACTAGTTTTCTCTCTGACGCCATGGTATTTTTAATGTGATTACTCAAATTTGATTTGAAAAAAAAAAAATGATTGGATTTTGCTGGAAATTTAAATATGGGTTCAGTATCAATTATATAACTGATATTTAGTTATTTTGGACAAATTCTAGCTGAGACCCTTAATAGATTCTCATGGCGGTGGTGAGTAACATGTAAAAAATTGTTGATTGTTCCTAACAAACTGAGATACCAAATAGGTTCTCAAAATAGTAATATTGTAATAATATTTTCATTACATTAAATTTAGGATATTCGATTGTATAATATAATTGTTTAGGAACTTGAGGTTAGAGGTTTACATGAAAAATAATAAAAATTTAAAAAGAAACATTTTCCTTAGGTGCTCTTCCTTTTAATAATAATAAGTAGGGCTAGGATTTTAATGACCCAAAAAACCTAAAAAAATGACATTAAAATAACCTAAAAATGACCTTAAAATAACCTAAAAATGACCTTTAAAATGCCCAAAAGATAAAAAATGATTTTAAAATATTATAAAAATGCATTATTATTAATAAGTAATTTTATAACATAGTATAACATATTATTATCAAGATGAATATTATCAGTAGTTATGATACACAAATTGTAATAGTAAGATAATATCACAACCTAAAACTAAAACCACAAAAATGACCAGATAACTTAATTGGTATCATCATTTATATTGTTATCGATAAATTTAATTTAAAAATTAACAAAAAAGGTAAACGTTCACTAAAAACACCAAATTATATTGGTCACACTGTAGAATCTGATTCTGCAATAATAACTACGACAACTGAGACTCTATTCAGAGTATCGGCGTATAAACCTATGTAATCATTGAGATTACAAAAAGAGTCGGTTTTGAGTAACTTAGCTGAGACCCCAAATAGAGTCTTATAGTGGCTATGAGTAACCTGAAAGATAACACATGGCAGTCAACAAGTTAATTATATATTAAAAATTAAGTAACAAAATAATTTTCGTTAAATACGGGACATAATAATAATACTATTTTAAATTTAATATTATTATATAGAACGTCGGATTAAGATATACTAAGAATATTATAAATTTACTCTTAAACACCCCTCCCCCAAAAAAAAATTGTATCTACATCACTGGTTCTAACCATTTTTTCTATGTTATGCGCAGGACGTGGTGCACGATTTGGTCGGACTTGTACCGCCGACTAGACGACGAGCCACTCACGAGCAAACGATATCGGAAACTGATAACGGCGAGAAGGAAAGCGAATCGCGGTCCCAAGACGCGATTATTTGCGATCAAACGCCAAAACCTGATCCGGCGATCGCCGCGGTGGCCGATGCGTTGCCAAAACCGGAACCTCCGGCGTTTACCGCGACGGTTGTCGATGACGAGATAATCGTACCGTCCGAAGCTGTACAAGGCGAAATTCGTTATGTTATCAAAAGACTGTGTAAAACAAATCTCGAAACCAAGGTAAGAATCCATACGAATACATTGATTATGCCAATGCAATTGATATTTTCATTTTGATTTGTTTTTCTTTTAATTTTTTTTATTAATTCGTATTACAAACAAACGTTGCAGCGTTAGTGAAACAATCCTGTCAACAGCTTATTTTATTAACCTTCCATATTTTATGATTCTGTTACAGTGCAGCGATATAAAGCGTCTGATCGCCAAAGAACACTTGCCGTAGTTGTCTAAGTACATTGTCTTGAAACGGGTGCGACAGGAGTTCAACTTTCACGTTCTGTACTCAAGCATGTTGGATTGTTTGAATAGCAAATCGCTGAACTCGATGGTTTTGTCGGACACCATCAATACAATTAAGGTATATAACCTAACCTAACGAACAGTTTTGAACCGGGAATATTTTATTTTTCTCTAAATAAAGATATTATACCAACAATCTATTCAGTCGAAGATAAAAAGAATCTCAACTAAAATTATCTTTATAAAATACAATTGCAATTAATTTGGATAAACAAAAACTGATACCCTATAGTATGAATATTATGAATTTTTGTATTTGTTCGAGGCACTAAAAATTTGTGTAGATTTTAAAGAGTTGCATTTTTTTAATATAAAAAAAAAATAGGTAAAAATTTGATAATACACGTTTGTTCTTCAATCATATTTAAACGTTGACTGATCGTGTTGGAAAAATACAAGCGAACAGTTATTATTGGTGGATGGGGCATTTGTAACGTTTGACTCTCCTCTATGTGTCGGATTGTCAAGGTATACGTATATATATATATTTCCAAGTATATTAGACAGTGTTTTTATATAAATAGATGATAATAATATTTATTTTTATTTTTTATGAATAAAATTACAAATATGACACAAACAAATATAGCATTTATATGAAGATATATTACTGATTATTTTAGTTTTAAATGTTGAATGATTGATGGAGAACAGTTCCTCCTAAACCGTAAAAGCTGCTTGGCTTGTTCGCGGCAAAAGTGGCGGGCGGCTGAACCAGCGGTGGGATGTCCTGGATTGAGTTGGTAATATAAAAAAAAAAATAAAACACAACTGGCAGCGGCACTGTGGATGGCGGCTAATGTTCTTATTGCTAGGGAAGTTGACGACGTCACAGTTGATGAAGTTCAACTGGCAAGTTGTCAGTTTACTTAACTACGGGGAACTATGTAACATACAGTGAAATACAACGAATTATATTCTATATACATAGTACCCATAAAAGTTCGACAGAACAACTGCGAGAGAGGTAATTTTGAGTTTATTTGGTCGGGTATTTAAGCGTGTCAGATCTGGATTTGTATAGCAGAGTCTAGGTTAGCGATGTTTTTGGTTTTTCTTAGTTTTCTTTTAAATTGAAGATGTATTGTGACGCGGAGTAGTTTCGAGAAGTGCTTACAGATATATATTGATGATTTTTTAGCAGTGGAGATCACGAAATTAATTTGATAGATTAGAAAATGTAAAAGGAAGTTCGGAAAGAAAATCGTTAGTGAAAAAAGAGCGCTCTATATTGGGTATTAAATTACGCGAAAAGTACGACGCGCCGCGCATATCAAAGAGAGCGGGTTCGTTGGTGTCAGTTGCATAATTGGACACCACTAGGTGGCGACACATACGTGGTTCACGCTACAGGTTTTTAGTGCGTTACGATATAGCATATATAAAAATGAATCTACTATTTTTATTCCGCAATGTATATTCAGGATAGCACATCGTAATAATAATCAAATCACTTAAATAAACTACTTCAATTATGTTGTAATTGTACTGACAGAGAATGTAAATATTATGGTTTTAGGTTCTGTTGAGAAGAAATGTAGGCATTCCAAGTATGGCAGATAGATTGCTGATCAAAAATCTGGGCCACTGGTTGAGCATGATCACTTTGGCGCAAAATAAACCGATATCGAAGGACGATATTGCTTTGGAACACTTGTTGAACGAAGCGTGCGAGAAAGGTGGCGAAGAGCTGCTATTCGTCGTGCAGTTGGTGACGAACTTACTTGAATCTTGCTCGGGGGGAAACTTTGGCCCGGACAGTCCGTGGACAACTTCTATAATAAACTATCTGTTCGAGTTATACAAGAAGCCCAACGCGACGCTACAAGTGCAAGTCGAAATTGAAAAACTATGTAAAGCATTAAAAATCAAGCTCAAGGTTAATGAGTTTTATTAAAATTTTAGCGAAGAGCAACTGGACCAATTGCAGTTTAATTATAAACGATGACAATTCGAAGGAAGCAATGTCTACTAAAGTATTTCATTTTACGCTTGTCATCGAATAAAAACTTAGGGATACCCTATATACAATACCCTTTAATCCCTTTATAGGGAAACCTTATAAACAGTTTTATATTTTTATAAGCTGTTGTACATGTTTGATACATTTCAAAACTATTTTTTTTTTTGTACATTTCGATTTGTATATTATGCACCATAATTATTAATTTGCATAACTATGTTTTTGATTTTTTCAAAATGTTAACGAATGTTATATAATACGATGTTATTTTTTTTTTCAATCGTAATATATTCATTTTTACATAAATTATGTTACTTTATATTGTTTTGATTTTCAATGGCATATATATGATACATCATAATTGATGATTTCATGAAATGTTTATAGAACTATTACAATTTAAACAAACATTTTTAAAACAATTATAGTTTTAACGTTCATTCATTCCATTGTCGGTATTTCGTAACTATACAAATACACGTAATTATACACATATAGGGTAATATTCTATACTAAATGTCACAACTGCATTCATATATAAAAATAAATTATCTCATGTAAGAATCACTAGTGAACTGCTTGATCGATTTGACTGATTCGTGGTTGTTGTTGTATTCACAATTTTTCCTGGACAAAGTTTGTACGAAAAAAAAAAATTGTTAGAAAGTTTATCGAATACGTTGAATATTTGTTATAGTTTTTTCAGTATTATGTAATATAATACATGACACGTTAGATGGCCTGTGTATGGTTATAATAAAAATGATAATCAAAAATAATTAAAAACTAATCCAGACGAAACAGGGTAAATCAGCTAATCAATAATAATAATAATAATAATTGTTTATAAACGCCATATTATAAATATAATTCCTATACTTGTAAATATTTTATTCATAAAAACGCAACAGAGATTCTCTCAAGAACCGTAAGCTTTAGGTGTTGATAGAATAACAACTAGGTTTTCAATTTATCCAGTAACGTCTTCCAACTTGCTCGAATCGTTGTTGAACGATAATGAGAATGTGTTGCAAAATACAATTGCACCCGGGAATTGCCTATACAACTCGCCGTCGTACACGTTAATATTTCGACAAAGCGACATTCGTACCGTCGTCTTGTGTCTCGTTTTTCGTTTTACTTGTGATTATTCAATCTAAAAACCGGAAATACTAACGGTGTGTTCATCATCAGCTTCTAAAGGCCAAATCTTGTAGTTGTGGTCATTCGTGTCTGCCACACGCCAAGGTAGATCCCATCCGACGGAAATTTTTTTCGAATCTGGATTTACGCGGTCTCCCTTCAGTTAACTTAACTATTATTTCCCCTTCCGTGATGATGACGATAAACTTGTTATATCTTAGCAGATATGTGCAATTAGCTTCATACTTTTTTTTTTTTTATTATTGCGTCCATCAAATTGCGTTCTTCTCTCGTTAACCTCGTCCACACTACTTCATTCGTAACAATGTTAATTAATTAACATTAATAACAAATGTTGTATCTTGAAATTCAATTCGTTGCTGTTCACATTTTTTGCTGCTAAAATTGCTCTTTTATCCAGCCACTCATAATTTGTGTATTGTCTGTGTACATTGAGAAATATCTGGTCAATGAGAGCATTTTGCGAATCAATGATTGTGAAGAAATCGGTCAATAATTGTATGCATCCCGTTTCATCTGTAGTAAATTTCCCATCACCGATATCTAACAATTGTTTTGAGAATCTTCCGCAAGCAACTTTTTTTGATTAAATCGTAAGTATTGTAATCGTTCACTCTCTATCTTTACATACATGTCGACTATAAATTGTTGACAAAGCTGTAACGTTTGACTCTCCTCTATGTGTCGGATCGTCAAGGTATACGTATATATATATATTTCCAAGTATATTAGACAGTGTTTTTATATAAATAGATGATAATAATATTTATTTATAAAATTACAAATATGACACAAACATATATAGCATTTATATGAAGATATATTACTGATTATTTTAGTTTAAAATGTTGAATGAATGATGGAGAACAGTTCCTCCCAAACCGCAAGAGCTGCTTGGCTTGTCCGCGGCAAAAGTGGCGGGCGGCTGAACCAGCGGTGGGATGTCCTGGATTGAGTTGGTAATAAAAAGATAAAATACGACGGGCAGCGGCACTGTGGATGGCGGCTAATGTTCGTATTGCTAGGGAAGTTGATGACGTCACAGTTGATGAAGTTCAACTGGCTAGTTGTCAGTCTACTTGGCTACGGGGAACTACGTAACATATAGTGAAATACAACGAATTATATTCTATATGCATAGTACCCATAGAAGTTCGACAGAACAACTGCGAGAGAGGTAATTTTGAGTTTATTTGGTCGGGTATTTAAGCGTGTCAGATCTGGATTTGTATAGCAGAGTCTAGGTTAGCGATGTTTTTGGTTTTTCTTAGTTTTCTTTTAAATTGAAGATGTATTGTGACGCGGAGTAGTTTCGAGAAGTGCTTACAGATATATATTGATGATTTTTTAGCAGTGAAGATCACGAAATTAATTTGATAGATTAGAAAATGTAAAAGGAAGTTCGGAAAGAAAATCGTCAGTGAAAAAAGAGCGCTCTATATATTGGATATTAACTGACGCGAAAGGTGCGACGCACCGCGCATATCAAAGAGAGCGGGTTCGTCGGTGTCAGTTGCATAATTGGACACCGCTAGGTGGCGACACATACGTGGTTCACGCTACAAAGCTCACGATACCGTAGAATAATGTTGACCTAATCGCATCTAATCATCAACCGATATGCATAATAATCCTTCGAACTAAAATTCTTGATTGTTTTGGGACTTGTTGCGGGATATTTTTGTTTAATATTTATACAATACCCGTTATTTAATACCAAAAATAAAATTAATATCTTTTAAATATTTTTTAATAGTACATTTAATAATTCATTTTCAATTGCGCAGTTATCGATTGGGTCAAATATTCTTAAATAAAATTAGGATTTATTAAACAATAGCACAGTAACACAATAGGAGTATAAAAAATAGATAAAAACCTATTCGCAGACCTACTAAATGTATATGTAAAACTTCATTAAAATTGGTTAAGCCGTTTGGGAGGAGTATGGTTACAAACACTGTAACACGAGATTTATATATATAGATAAATATATGTGAACACTCTATTCTAAAAGGTTAAGGTTTGACTCTATAAAACGTAATATATTAGGTTTAAATAATAATTTAATAGGTGAGGATAAAGTCTACGTAGGTACGTGCATAAATAAAGTCTTGTTTTAAACCAAACTGAACATGGTCTCTACTTTTATTTCGATAGAGATAGATACATAAATATATTTATTTTTTTGTTATTCATCTGCATTAGTTATGTGTTGAATATTAAGTAAAGTAAATTGTGTTTATTGTATTTAAATGTTTGAAATTAATTAAACGTATTTTAGAAAAAAAATCAAACAAAAACACGTCGAACGTCATTCAGAACCAGAAGAATATTACTACGTTTTCAGTAGTAATTAAAATATATATTTTATTTTTGCAACAAGAACGTTTAATTAAACATGTTGTCACTGGTTCCAATAATTGGTAAATCGAAATTTGAATTTCAAAATAAAAAATACATTTCAATGAGATAAGGCCCAAAAGTATTCTAACCATACAGGTGTGTGAACAATATTGTTTTTGGTAATGCTTTTCGGAAGGAAGTGAAACCTCTCTTAACGGACACCTCTAATTAGTGGACACCTCTCAATAACGGACAAAATTTCCGGTCCCGGCATTGTCCCGTTGAAAATAATAGATAATGCTCCTCTAAATAGCGGACACCTCTGAATAACGGACGCGGACAGGTTAGGTAGTCCGAAGTGTTTAAATATATCTAAATAACGGACAGCTGTCCAAGAAATACAAACTTATTGTGTAGGTATACAATACAATATGTAATATACAATATATTTTACCGATAAAGACATTTATCTAAATCGTAATTTAATGAATACGATAAGGTATGAAAAATTACAAAATTAAATAAGAACCTATACGAACGATAGTGATGTTATGACTTAGGTATCAGTACCTATCGATAGCATTGTCCGTTAGTATCGTATTTACCATGGCTCCGGTACGGTCGCGTTTGACGTTGAAAAATAAAATCGACATAATAAAATGTTATGATGCAAAAAAACAAAGTGGTCGTGAATTAGTGACTCAATTTAAAGTTGGTAAAACTCAAATTGGAACCATACTCAAGTCCCGGGTAGATCTATTGCGTAAATGGTGTGATGAAAACGTGAATGGAGAGACAAAAAAGAATTTTATTGAAGGTAAGGGCTTTGAAATAGACCATGTGTGTTATGAATGATTCTGCCGCGTCCGTGCTAAAAATTTGCCTATCTCTGGTCCTCTCATACAGCAAAAAGCTATAGAAATTGCTAAAACTTTGGGTAGAACTAATTTTAAAGCGTCTAATGGATGGCTCGAAAAATTTCGCAAACGTCACAATATTGCTTATAAAGCTATCTGTGGAGAAAGTAGTTCCGTTGACCATGATATTGTGGACGACTGGAATAATAAATTAGTCGAAATATGTGAAGGATTTGTTCCAAAAAATATTTTTTATTTAGATGAAACTGGCTTATTTTTTCGTGCTTTACCCAATAAAACAATGTGTCTCAAAGGTGAGAACTGCAGTGGTGGAAAAATAAGTAAAGAACAAATTACAGTTATGTTGTGTGTTAATATGGAAGGCGATTTTGAAACACCTTTGGTGATTGGAAAGGCGTTAAAACCCCGGTGTTTTAAGAACATAATCGTCAACGATCTTGGAGTAACGTGGAAGGCTAATCGTAAAGTTTGGATGACACAAGAATTAATGAAAGAATGGTTATCGAATTTCGATAGAAAAATGCAAGGCCGGAAGGTTATCCTTTTTCTTGATAATGCGACTAGTCATCCTCATTTGAATTTACAGAATGTGAAACTCGCATTCTTTCCACCAAATGTAACTTCAACTTGCCAACCTCTTGACCTAGGCATTATAAAAAATTTCAAAACTCATTACCGCATAAATCTTTTAAAACACGTAATTTCGTCTATAGATAACGAAAATATAAAAAAACCAAATGTGACAGTTCTTGAGGCAGTTATGTGGACTACAGCAGCTTTAGAAAAAATAAACAAGGAAACGGTCACTAAATGTTTCATAAAAGCCGGGTTTCCGGGGTCAGATAATATTGGTAAATTAACACAAGTAGAAGATCTGAGTAATGAGTTAACGAAACTAGTTTCAACAATATATCCAACAAATGCACAGGACTATTCGTCAATAGATGAATGCTTACAAACCGAAGACTTATCATTGAACATTGAAGACATAATCAATGATGGCATGAGTGAGGATGAAAGTCATGACGTGGAACAAGAAGAAGATAGTACAGACGGTGTAGACGAAGAAAAAATAATACTCAAAGAAGCATTACAGTTAGCGAATAAACTAAAGACGTTTTGTCTCAATAAGAGTGATGCAGTTTCATTGTCACTAGTTAATCAACTCCAGTCTAATTTTGAGGCAATTGCAATACAAGAAAAAAAACAAACTAAAATTTCAGATTTTTTTTTTCAATAAGTAATTTTGTATAACATATTTTATTACGTCTAATTATAATAAATTATGTAATGATTAGGGAACGGATTTATATGTAAATACATATTTTTATTAAAACGAGATATTTAAGATTTGATAAGAAATGTTTATGATTTAAATCATTCCTATTAAAATGATGATACTTTTATTTTACATATTTTTACATATTTTAGTATAATTACATATTTTTACATATTTCACTAATTTTTAAATATTTTTAATCATATTTTTATCATTTCATTATTCATACGTCTTTTTCGTATGAAAATACAAGAAATTATTT